>NW_004949195.1:316560-322801 GCF_000317375.1 Microtus ochrogaster
AAAAATAAAAATTAATCTTCAAAACCCTCAAAGGATTTCCTTAATGAGGGCACTAGAGGGCAGAAGTGTGGCAGCGGCCTCTTTGGAGACAGAAATAATGAACACTTGAACTAGGGGGCATAGGCAATGAGAGTGAAATGAGGTATACAAGAAAGAGGAATTATTTGTTCAGTATACAGGTAAATATTCCTAGGTAACTGCTTAGCACTTACTCTGTGCTGTGTGTATTTTGTATTTTTATTAGTTGTGGAGTATGTTAAGGGCAAACAAAATAACCACTTTTTCCTCTTATGGTCTAATCTAATGAGAAAAAACAGGTATAAGTGATCTTACAAATTACAACTCTGAAGAGTTACAGGAAAGTACAGGGTGCTGTGAAAACTTCATACTACGGGGAGCTAGCACTGGATCTAAACAATTTGGGGGGCTGGGAGAAGGGGTAAAAGTGCCATAGAGTGGGTGCATTTGGAGGCCACCTCAGTTCTGTTTCTACCATGTGGTTTTAGGCATTGAACTTGAGCTGTTAGGCTTGGCAGCCAACACTTCACCCCACTCAGCTACTGCTCTAGCCAGACAGTGGAGAGCTAGTAAGTTCTTTCTAAGATGGGGCAAGACTTACGGAGAAACAGAAATTAGCTGGACCAAAAGGGAAGAGAAACCTGCTGGGAATGAAGGAGACAATGTGTTAGTGTCCTGTGCAGGGAAGACCGCTGTGATTCAGCGTCCAACTGTGATGTGAGGAAGCCAAGGGTAAGACTGCAGAGGCTGAGCAGTCAGCAACAAGGAGGTTCACAAGAGTGACTCCTCGGGATTTGGTTATGGACAACTGGGTGGCTGCTGGTACCATTTCCTGGTAAAATTTCAAATCCTGGAAAGCCTGTCTAGGGGATAGGATCTGGGAACAAGTCATACAGGAATATGTTTATTCCGCATTAAATATATTAGCAAAAGTGGGGGTGGGAATTGATGATGAAATATCTAATAAGTTGGGGTCTTTGTCTGTTATTGCCTTTTAGTAAACCGAGAGAAAAATCTACTGGGTTTATTAGCATCATAAATAATAATGCCTGTTAACACTGAAGAATGTTTACAAATCAAAGTATGAAGTATAATTCGGATGACTACAACTACTTATAAAAACAGAAAGATACAAGAAAAATTTCTAACTCAAACCCAGAGTTTTTTGGTTGTGGTTTAAAATATGTTTTGGAAAGCCACTCTACATTGTGCGCTGACATCGCCGTAGAGTGCTGTGGAGAAACTGGGTGTTATTAAACTGTGAAAGATGAAGACACTCAGAATAGTGTGCATGTGAACAGTCTGCAGTCTCAGGGACGGATGATTGGCTGTGGGGTTCTAAAGAAAGCCAGAGGAAAAGCTAATTGTATATATGGTAAGCTGAATGACAGCCCAGGAATGTTCAAAGGTGGCTGTGTCTTCACCTCTGGAATTTGAATACATAACGTAACAAACATGAGGGAATTCGGGAGTGACTGAAATTAAGACCACTATGTGGTCTAAAACTTGATTATCCTAGATTATCTCTGCAGACCCCCCCCCCATCATTATAGGGTCTAGTAAGTGTAGAGAAGCCTGAGAGATGGCAATGGTAGCAGGAGAAAACAGGCTTTGCTGGTTTGAAGATAGGAGGCCTGGAGCTAAGGAATAGCTCCCAAGAGCTAGCAGCTGAAAAGGGGTTTCCTAGAGCCTCCAGAGGGAGCACAGCTCTGCCTTCATCTTTTTTGTGGTACTGAGACTCATTTTGGATTTCAGACCCTCAAAACTATAAGGTAATGCATTCCTGTTGTCTTCAGTCACTAGCTTTATAATTATGTAATTGTGTAGCAGTAGGAAACATGTAAACAACCACTCTCTTTGCTTTTTAGAAACATTTATGTGTATATGTGTCATGGGGAGAGAGGTTCATGTGTGCCAAATGCATATGAAGGTCAAAAAACAAGGTAGAGTAGTTGGTTCTCTCCCTATATCATGTGGGCCCTGGGGTCAAAGCAAGGTTATCTATCAGCCTTGACAACAAGTGTCTTTACCACTAAGCCACCTTGTTGGCCAACAAACTGCCATTGTCCATGTGTTGTATAGCTGTGGTAGTATTTAAAAATATAAATAAAATACCCTTAATATTAAGTATTTTGCTGTACTTGTTTTGAAAAATTCATAGGGTATTTTAAAATTGCTTTTTTTAAGGTCTATAAAGTATCAAGTGAACAACTATTATAGCATTTAGTCTACTATCAAAATTATATACCTAGAGATCACATAGTAATTTGTTGGTAGGAATGTGGAGAGCTTTTCCTGTAAATTTATTCATCTATGTATTCTACTCAAATCTGAGATTTACTTTAGGTTGATATTTTCTTTGTTCAAATAAGTTAGATATTATGTTCCCTATAGTAGCTAATGGTACTTAGAAAGAAATCCTTCTTAGAGAATATTTATATGGTATGGGACTATATGTTTTGTCCTGTGGTGGGGGCAGATGCAGGTTGTGAATTTCCCTGTGGAGGCCCAAGGACAACAATGGGTGTCATTCTTTGGGCCCTGTCCACCGTTTTGTTTGTTTAGTTTGCAGAGTCTGAAACTGGCCCCAGGGATGTACCTATCTCCACTTCCCAAGTGTTGGATTACAGCTGCACACTACCATGCCCGACTTTTTTTTTAAAAATATGGGTTCTGGGTGTTGAGCTCGTGTCCTCCGGTCTTCAAGCCAAGTACTTCACCAAGTGAGCTGTCTCTGTAGACTTAGAACTATATGCTTTAATCAGTGACCAGATGATGAGAACATAGTGTTTAGATGTAGATTTATTGTACAAGTTGAATGGATTTGTTTCATGAAAGATCAGTGCGCACACCTTACCTTTTGTCATGTGACTCCTAAAGGGGATTAGACTCAGCTACATGTGTGTGGAGGAGTGTTTATGTATGTGCCAGGAGGTGTATTTCTGTCTTGGGACATGAACCTTGCATCGTTTATAGCTCCAGTTTCTCGAAGTGCAAACTCACATGTACAGCGTCTCCGACTCTGCTCAGTGTGCAGGGCTAAGAGTTTCTCACTCATCTTTTCCTGTACACATCATTTTGCTTTCATGTTCCCCACCACAAGTCACCAAGGACTGTAGTACAACTCATTTTCAATTAATAGCTGAGAGTCAGAGCTAATTAACTTCTTAAACTCTCCACCAGTACAGATAACTAAAAGGGGACAGCCCCTTTGCTTGAGTTACCTACTTTCTAAAGTGGGTGTGAAAGTGCTGGCTTTGAATGAGGCAGCAGACCTAGTGCTTTGAAACGCTGCCCTTTAATGTAAACTTCTTGAGAACTTACTAAAAGGAATTGAGCCTATTCAAGGTTGGAACCATAGAATCCTAGAGTTAAAACACACCTATTGTCCAAGTACCCCCGAAGCTATAAGAACAAATTTGTCCCACTTGGAACAGCTCTTTAAATGTGACCATTATTACTTTCAGCGCTGATGACAACAGAGTCCCCACTTGCTAAGGAGCCTTAATAGGCTCTTTAATGCTTCCTTAGTAGTTTTATAACTTAACCCTTCAGAGTCTAGGCTTTCTTCTGGTTAGATTAATTTGACAGGACCCCTCTTACAAGGCGACAGCCAGAATTATATATTGTGGAGTTGGCATTCACTTTTTGTCCCATCTAGTAAAATTTCTAGATTTTGGGAAGTAAATTTAGATTATAAAAGAGACTCAGAAATAATAAAAATGAACCTGTCCTTGACAGCTTATTAAAAAAAAAATTGAGGCCCTTGAGTATTCTCGTTCATGAGTCCCACTGTCAATCTTGTTGACATCTCTGTTTTAATCTGTCTTACCCTGTTGCTTTGGATAAAGTTACTTGCTGCTTTTGCAAAAAATAATGTCTAAAAAAGTGGAGGGGATAAAGGTGCTTGCTGCCCAAACAGATGGCCTGAGCTTAATCCCCATATACTATACTATAAATAATATACATTATTCCACACTCTGCACACATGTACAAAATTAATAAATGTAAAAATACTAATTGGGGAGTAAAACTTTATGTTGGGTAGCAAACTTCAGATTATACCTGATTGACAGAGAGATTTCAGTGATTTGGGGTACATTTGGTCCTGAGTTGAGAAGGACAGGAAATCAGGAGTCTATGAGGTTGACTTTCTTACTTGATTTTTAATACACAGAAGTGAAATTGGAATTATGGTTCCTGGGATCCATGGCTGAGAACATGTGACCAGTTCTTCAGGGCAGCTGAGTGGAATGCTACATTTCTATCCCCACTGTGTAGGCTTTGTTAGAACAAACCAGTAGGGATCAGATAAAATGTGTAAGAACCCCTACTGTTTAAAATAGGGCGACTAAAGACAGACAGCTCGAAAGAAACTTATGCAAACCGGTGAGTTTATAGCTTTTAAGGGAACACTATTTATTTATTTATTTATTTATTTATTTATTTATTTATTTATTTATTTATTTATGTTCATAAGAACCCTATCTTAATTTGGTCTTTAAATTTTTGCTGTTGATGTTTAGTTAGCTGATAACCCCATACTATTAACTATTAAGTCCCTGTGAAGTCAGGAAAATAGATAGAGATGGTACGCCTAATTTTAAAGAAACAAAAAACCAAGATAAATCTGACAGAAAACAAGACTGTATGTAACAGTTATAACATAAAAATAAATCCAACACATTTTAAGTATACAGTTTAGAGGTGTTAAATATATTCATAATGTTAATAACCACCATTGCTCTCCATCTCCATCCAGCAAAGGTCTGTGTAGTCATTAAGGCTACTGCACCTCAAATGGTTGTTTGGTTTTTTTTTTATTTTTGTTTTTTAAGCAAAAGTATGGTTACTAGGAGAGTGAAAAGGTGCCTTAAAAATCTGGCCCCAGACAAGCTTTTCTTTAGCTTTAGGTTTTGTCCTAAATTTAGCACGAATGCTCCATTGGTTTAAGTATAGTGATTATGCCGTTTTTTTTTCCAAAGTCTGAGTGTAACATGATGTTTTAGAAGAGCCCCCATGTTTTTGTTCCTCCTCTAGTGGCTTTTAATCCTCTGGGTCCACAGAAACAGTCCCATTCCCCACCCCTGCGGTAGTCCAAGCTGGACTCTTAGAGGCAAGGTTCTAGGCCATTTTGTGGTTGTATAACATGTCCCTTTTAGTTTCCTTTACAGCTTAGCCAGGCTATCTATAGAAGGCTGTGGAGTAGAATAATTGATGCCTATCTCCCTTGAACAAGAGTGTGTCACAGAAACTGAGAATCAGAATGAGTGTTCAGAAGCCTCCCTTTGAATTACTGCACACTTCATCATTACACGTGCACAAGACAGTCGTGCTGTGCAAACAGAGTGACTTCATGTGACGACTAGGGCCATACCTCACCTTCCAAGGAGTACTGATTTTTTTCATCTGTCTATGAATAAGGAATTTTGAGATGGGGTTTCTGTAGCGGAGGATGGCCTCTAAATCACCATCCCCCTGCCTCAGCTTCCTAAACACTGAGATTACAGGCTTGTAGCACCCAGCCTTGCTTTGCAAACTGTCTGGCTGTAATAACTTCATTCTTTACGTCCAAGTGTAACATCGGGGGACTGCGGCCCATGCTGACGAATGATGGCAACGCTGTAGTAAAATATGGATTCAAGCACCACACTGAGGGTCTTTCCAGGTCTAAGAGACTCTTTGTACCCTCCTTAAACCACTCACACCATCCAGTGCATAACTAGTCTCTTCCCTTCCCTTTCCTTTCCCCCAACTCTTCCCTTCCCCTTTTGGCTTTCCTTTCTTTTTCCTTCTTTTTGGGAAAGTGTAACTTTTAAGGCCCCCAATTCTCACAATTAATACATTAAGAACATTTTGGTATACTTAAAAGCCTGTTAAGAGGGTAGACCTTACACTGAGCATACTACCATAGGAGACACACAGACAAAACTTGGGGTGTTTCCCAAGGAACAGAGCAGAACATGAGAATTTTCTCGTCTCTAATGCTTAGCAAATCAGTCATTCAGCTCAGGTCAGGATAATTTTAGAAAAAAAGAAATAAGAGGCATAAATGTGGTATTGGACGTGAGAAGGCTAGAATAAAAATTCCTCTTTTGTTGGTAGAAGAAAGAATAGGGTCACAAAACCATTCAGCAGAGTCTGGGTTTTTATTATCTATTTCTTCTTCTTCTTCTTCTTCTTCTTCTTCTTCTTCTTCTTCTTCTTCTTCTTCTTCTTCTTC
>NW_004949195.1:323046-351206 GCF_000317375.1 Microtus ochrogaster
AGCCAGGTTTTTATTATTTCTAAAAGGAAAATGTAAAAAGGTAAAGAGTTAAGCCCAGTCACCCTGTTTTATTCTGTAGAGGTGATTCAGTTGCAGCTGGTAGGCCAAACAGAGATTCTCCTCTGTGATAAATGTTTGATTCAGTAAAACAAAAGAGCTTCTTCAAACAACGTGTGCATCCCCTGAAGCTAATATTTCAGGGGAGGGAAAGAGTAGACCCAAGCTTGTTAGAGACTAGATTTTGTTCAGAACATTAGAATTTGCCATCAGCTATAGGCTTAAGAATAATTCTGTTGGCTTGTGCCCGTTCAATGGTCTGCTGTTTGCACATGAAAGAGTTAGGTAGAATTTAATTTTAGTACTGGAATCTGTTTAGGATAGCATTATTATTAACATTTAATGAAAAACAATAGAACTCTAGTATTAATAAGCTTGCACATGCAGATAGAACCAAGCAAGGATCTTACGAGATAGTCTCCCTAAGTTGTGACTTTCTCAGGTGATTCATTTTTTTCTTTTTTATATGTCTTTAATTAATTAATTTTTTTTCTTTGAAAGGGGTTTCTCTGTGTAGCTTTGGCTGTCCTGGTTGTCCTGGAATTTGCTTTGCCAGGATGGTCTCGAACTCAGAGATCTGGGTGCTTTTGCCTCCTGAGTGCTGGGATTAAAGGTGTGTGTCACCATGCTTTCTTTTTTATTATACATTTTTAATTAAAATACAACTATATCACCTACCCCTTCCCCTTTCCACCTTCTAGGCGATTAATTTTTAAGCCACTTGGAAACTGTGAGGCAACAGGAAAAGAGACAGTATCCAGTGCAGCTGTATAATTCTCTTGGCTTCTGCATACTTTAGTTTGGTAGGATTAAGTTGCAATGTATGGTCAAGTCTGTTCCCCATGTCTATATTTTTAACACTATATTCACAATTTTATGCACTGCTTCAGGGCAATGCTAAATCCAAAGTCACCTTCACTCACAAAGAACTTCTGGAATGTCCAGTGTCCTAAATTTCTCATACCTAAATTTTTCAGAGTATAATTATTTTTGTTGGTTCAGAGCATAATTTTTAATGAAATGATGTCTATCTTCATTTTTAAAATCAGAAGTGGTATTAAATATGTTCTAGGATCAGTTAGCAAGCCTTTTGCTTATCTAAATCCTAACTTTAACAGATTACCTTGCTGCATTTATTCAGCCATTGTATTCCTCCCTGCACAGTGAGCTGTAGACTGAACTCTGATAAAATTAAGACCAAAGGATCAAACCTTTCTAAGTCATGTAACTGCATCCCAGAATAAAGCTTAGAAATGTTTATAGAAATAGAAGAATGTCTAGCAACATGCCTAGCATCTAATTAAAGACTACTGGATATATAATGAAGCTGAGAAAGTGACCCATAATGAGGAGAACAACCAATCAAATGAAAATGGCCTTATATGAACATGTGTGCCCTGAAAGGGGCATAAAACAGTATTATAATAATGACGTGTGTTTGAAGAGTAGAGATATAGAACATATTTTTTTTTTAAATTGAGGGATGAAAACTGTAATGTTTGGGATGGAAAAATTCAACTAAATGTGATTCAGGGCAAATTAGACGTGATACAAGACTAGTAAACTTGAAGGCCTAGACACAGAAAGTATCCAGAGTGAAAGAGTTGGGGACTAGAGAGGTGGCTCAGCAGTTCAGAGCGGGTACTGCCCCTGAAGCAGGGACCTGAGTTTGGTTCCCAGCCTCCACATGGGACAGCTCACAGCTGTCTAGGGCCTCCAGCTCCAGGTGATCTGACACCTCTTCTGAGGTCAGAGGTCAGTCCACCCACCTACAAGTACTTTCCGACCCACCTGCCCGCCGAACCCATAAAAGTAAAATGTTACAAACAAAAACTTAATGAAACGTAAAAACATTAATTTGTTTGTTTGTTTTGAGATAGAGTGTCTCTGTGTAACAGTCCTGGCCATCCTGGAACTTGCTTTGTAGACCAGGCTGGCCCCGAACTCACTGAGATCTGCTTGCCTCTGCCTCCCAAGTGCTGGGTTAAAGGTGTGCACCACTGCCTGGCAAATACATCAATGACAAGAGAATCAATGAGCTGTGAAATAAATTTCCAGGGATCTCATATACATGTAATTGGAGCAACGAAAGGAGATGAGACACAGTGGTAGAAGAGAAATGAGAAAACTATTAGCCCAAACCTTTGAATTTGCTGAAAACTATTACTGCACAGATTCAAAATACTCAAAAATAATAAGAAAACTAAGCCAAAACACATATAACCATATTGTTCAAAACCAGTGATAAAATCTTGAAAAAAGCTAGGAAAAATTCTCAGCCAAAGGAATATTTCAAAATAAAGATGTGTTTAGAAATAGCCAATGTAAGATAGCTCTTCATTGTAGGCCACAGTAAAGAAATATATAAGTACTTCAAACATAAGGAAAATGGGAGCTGGGGAGATGGCCTAGTTGTCACGTGAAGTACCTGTGGGTCAAGGACAGAGCCGAGATCTCTAGGACACACATCAAAGCCAGTTATGGTAGCTCACACGTGTAACCTAAGCACTGAAGTGGGGTTAGGGCAGGGAAATAGACAGGCACAGTTCTTGGAGGTCTCTGGCCAGCAGCCCAGGGAGTCAGCGAGAGACACTGCCTCAGAAAAATAAACGAAGTGGAGGGCAGTCAGGAAAGACCTCTAGCCTTCACAGGCATAAACACAAAGGAGAACAACACTGCGTGGGACTATGCAGATGTACACAAAGGAACAGAAATGGTTTACTACCTTGGTAGGCTGTGCTGGATAGTTTTTGTCTCAGCTTGACACAGGAAGGGTCACCTGGGAAGAAAGAATCTTAATCAAGAAAATGTCTTCATAGGATTGGCTTGTAGGCAAGTTGATAGGGCATTTTCTTGGTTGATGTGGGAGGGCCCAGCCCATTATGGGGGGTGCCACCCTGAACAGGTGGTCGTGGAAGTATAAGAAAACAAACTGAATAAGCCAGGAGGAGCAAGCCAGTAAGCAGCACTCCTTCGTGGCTTCTGCTCCAATTCCTGCCTTGAGTTCTTGCCATGGCTCCCCTTGGTGATGGACTTACAAGCTGTAGAATGAAATAACCCCTTTTCTCCACAAGCTGTTTATAGTTATGGTGTTTTATCACAGCAATAGAAACCCTAACTAAGACACAGACATATAAGAGTTGTTCTTAGTATTTAATTCTCCTTTAAGGCAATCAATTATTTAAACAAAACTACTAACAGTGGGGTCAACAAGATGGCTCAGAGGATAAAGACACTTACTGACAAGCCTGACAGTCCGAGTTTCATCACAGAACCCACATGGAAGAAGGAGACAGCCACTTCTGAGGGCTGTCCTCCGACCTCCACATGTGCTCTGTGGAGTGCTCATCCCCGCATACATACTAATAAACACACGTTTAAGAAAATAACAATAGTGGAAAGACAGTGGCACATACCTTAGATCTAGTTACTTGGGAGGCTGAATCAAGAAGAGTTACTTGAGCCAAGGAATTTGAGGTCAGCCTGACAACACAGCGAGATCTTGCCTCAAATACAAATAAACAACAGCCAGGCACTATGGCACATGCCTTAAATCGCAACACTCGAGATATAGGGACAGGCAGATCTCTGTGAGTTTGAGGCCAACCTAGTCTACATAGTGAATTCTAGGAGCTAGTGAGACCCAGAGAAAGGGAGGGAGGGAGGAAGAGATGGAGGGAGGGAGAGAGAGAATTAGTGAATGAATATGATTGGTGTGGTCAATGTTGTGTGGGTGTGTGCTTGTGTGTGTGAAGGCCAGGGGGTATATGTTGGGTGTCTTCCTCCGTTACTCTCTATCTTAGTTTTTGAGACAGAGTCTCTCACTGAATCTGCAGCTTGTCAACTTGGGGGATCTTGGTGGTCAGTAAGCCTCAGGGATCATCTACCTGTTCCACCTCCAGTATGCCAGCTATTTTTATTTTTTTATGGTGTACATGTTTATGTGCTTTGGTAAGTTTAGGTGCACCGTGTGGGTACAGATGCTCATGGAAGCCAGAAGGCCTTAGAGCCCCTACAACTGGAGTTCTTAGTAGTGATGAGCTACCTGATGTGGGGGGTCTAGGAACTGAACCCAGGTCCTCTGCAAGAGCATTAAGTGCTTTTAACTACTGAGCTATTTCTCTAGCCCTTTATGCGTGAATTCTGGAGATCTCAACTTAGTTCCTTGTCCTTATAGGGCAAGTACTTTACTGATGGAAGCACTTTAGTGCCAAATCCCCAGCCAGATTTTGACATCTCCTTCAGTAAATTGCTAGAGCAAGTATAAACGTAATAAGTTAAATTGACCCTATTAACCGGATTACAATTTTTACTTTCCTGGAGCAGCTACTAACAATAGCAGAAGGTACATTCTCTTCAAAACGGCGTGTGAAACACAAAGTCACCAAACTACGGCACAGTAGCCTCTCCAGCCTGTTTTTGTATAGGGTGTGGACAAAGAATGCTCTTAATATTTTCAAGTTTTTTTAACAAAGAAAGAAAATATATGCCAGAGTCTATGTGTCCCATAAAAATTAAAATATTTACCAATTTAACCTTTATAGAAAAAATTTACCAGGCTATATTCTAAGCCATAAAACACGTCTTGGTAAATTTTAAGTAATTTAAGTAGTGAGAAGTATGTTCTCTGACCACAGTGGAATTAAATTAGTAATCAGTAACAGAAAGTTATATGGAAAATCTCAGTATTTTGGACTAAAATACTTCTAGATAACCTACTGATTAAAAAAGAACCCAGGGCAAAATTGGAAGGCATTTTTTTTCTCAGCAGTGGTGGCACATGCCTTTAATTTTAGCACCTGGGAGACAGAGGCAGGCAGATCTCTGAGTTCGAGGACAGCCTGATCTACAGAGTAAGTTCCAGGACAGCCAGAGCTACATAGAGAAACCCTGTCTCGGGGGAGGAGAGGGCATTTTGCATTTTGAACTGAGTGAAGATAAAAACACAAATTTTGTGGCATTTCACTAAAGCAAAATGTGAAGCGTGACATTTAAAGATAAAATGCCTGTGTTAGACAATGAACTTGGCTCCTACCTTATTAAAGCATAGAAGTTAAACATACAACCAAAGAAAAAGGAAAATCAGTTAATTGTGTCAATGAAGCACTGATTTTTTTTTAATCAATGAATTGATAAACTTTTAGTCAAGCATGATTAGAAAAAATAAGAAGAAAGGCATTGACAACATGAGTGGTGGTGTGGTGGGGTTATCTATGATCCCAACACTTGGGTGGTTGAGGACAAGAAGTTACAAGTTAATCACCCTGGCCCTGGAGGCCAGCCTTGGCTGCAGGAGACCCCTTCACAACGAGCAAAAAGGATTAAGGTGTTCTGTTATAACTTCATGGTAGTTTAAACCACAAGGGATATTATAGAAAGTTTTAGGAGATAGACATAGAACTTAGATGAAATTAGATTCCTTGAAATAGCTATTTAGAAGTTCATTCAGGAAGACAGAGATAACCTGAAGAATTTTGTGAAAATCGAATTTCTAGTTAAAAACATTCCCACAAAGACATTCATGGATTTTTCCAAACATTGAGGCTAAAATGTATCAGTTATGCACAAACTTCTAGAACACTGGCAAGGGAGGTTACTTGCTAGTTTATTCTTTGAGGCTAGCATTATCCTGACACCCAAACCACATGAGGATATTACAAAAGAGAATTCCAGGCTGGTTTCTTTCACGAATATAGATGTGATAATTCCAAAGAAAATATTACGAAATCAAATTCAGCAATCTCTACAAAGGGTAGTATTCTTACTAGCTGATGTTTAGCCTACGAATACATGGCTTGTTTAACAAATTCAGGGCTGATGAGATGGCTCACTGGGTGACCTGAGTTCAATCCCTAAGATCCAAGTGGTAGGAGAGAACTGATCCCCACAAGTTGTCCTCTGACCTCCATGCATATACCCTAACATGCACGCATACACACACACCACAAAAACATTAAATTCATGATAGTAAAAAAAATCTGATTACCTCAACAGGAAGACAAAACCCTAGGACCTTTAAGACACCGCCTCTCAGGCAACTAATAACGTACTCCGAACCCATCTAGCATCCACAAAGGCCTATGTGATACAGGTATGATCTCCAGCTTGTGGGACAGCTGGGAGGTGGTAGAGCCACTAAGAGTTGGGACCTAGTTAGAGGAAGTTACATCATTGAAAGCATACCCAGAAAGGGGATTCCCCCCTCCCTTTCTCTTTGCTTCCTGAGGTGGATGGAACTTGTACACTTCTGTCCTGGTACACTGTGTTACTATAGACCCAAAGGGTCAGGGTCAAATTACCACCGACTGAACCCTTTGAAACCATGAGCCAAATAAAAGCCTTTTGCTTTTCTTTCTTTTTTTTTTTTTTTTTTTTTGGTTTATTTTAGAGATAGGGTAGCTTTGGCTGTCCTGGAACTCACTCTGTAGACCAGGCTGGCCTCAAACTCACAGAGATCTGCCTGCCTCTGCATCCCCAGTGCTGGGATTAAAGGTGTGGACCTATGCCTTTTAAGTTGGAATTTTCAGGTATTCTGTCACAGTACTGGAAAGCAAACTAACATGGACAGGTACTTCTTCAGACACAAAGACCTCTACACCTCTACAAAGTCTGTTACAAAGACCTATCTAATGATGCTTCCCCTCTAAGATCAGGAATGATACAAAGTATCTGTTCTTACTCAAAGTCAGTCAAGAAAATGAAATAAAACTGATGGAATCCATCATCCCCCAGCGTTCCCAACCTCTTCATAACCTTTCCCCTCCCACCCCTCTCCTCGAGGATCATTGCTCGGCTGACTATAGATTTTAGTTTGCCTGTTTTAGAATACTGTCATTGGGAACCATGTGGTATGCATGCAATTAGTCTGAAACTGATAATCTTACAATCAAAGTTCATAATGAGCCATTTGATGCTCATTCGATCCCCTCTTCAGTTCCTGGAATTCCAGTTTTTCTATTACAGTAACTTTCATATGTTTATCAAAAGGTATGATAGCTTACCATCACTGTTCTCTCTCCTCTCTTCTCTCCTCTTCCTCACTCCACATCAGAATATCTCTTCTAATTTTTCAACTGTTGATGACAAAATTTTACACCAAGGTTACAATCTTTGTTGATTTTATTATTTTCTTTCCCTCCCATGGATAAAGATAAGCCATCGCCAAACTTGTTTCTCCTTGTAGTTACCTCTTCCTAACAGCCTCTTGCCTCTTGGTACCAACCCTTGAGCCTTACCTTACTATACCTCTTTCTCCTTCAACCAGTACAGGCAGAAAATGCTTTAATCAGACACCCGAGGGAAGTGTAGCTGGGCGCATAAGGAAAACCTGCTTCACTGGAAAAAGTAAGTAAGTATGATAATGTCTTTTTCCTTCAGTGACTACACCAGGAAAGAAAGCAGAACCGCCAGCTGGCCTCCAACTCTTTCTACAGCCCAGGCTAGCCTCAAACTCTTGTTCTTCCTCTGTTAGTCTTCTGAGTGTTGGGATTATGGATGTGAGCTACTGTGCCTAACTTCCAGTATTTATGCCTTTCAGAATGCTTGGGAGATAACTACTTTCTTCCTCCTCAGCAGTTTTGTTCATTGCTATGTCTAGTGTGTTGAACAACATACTAAGCAAGCAGTCAATAAGTTTGATTATCACCGGGTAGTGGTGGCACATGCCTTTAATCCCGCACCCGGGAGGCAGAGGCAGTTGGATCTCTGTGAGTTTGAGACTAGCCTGGTCTGTAAGAGCTAGTTCCAGGACAGGCCCCAAAGCTATAGAGAAACCCTGTCTTGAAAAATAAATAAATATGATTATATTTTTTTCTCTGGTAATCCAGATCCATCACTGCTTTAAAATTAGACACACACATATACACACACTGTATTACTTATATAAGTGTGCCTGAATTGGGTGTGGTGGCTTACTCATGAAAGGCTAAAGTGAGAAGATTAGGAGTTTGAGGTAGCCATGGATCGATATAATGACACTTTAACTAACAGAAAAGCCCTTTTCCTCTTCCCTATATTTTCCAATCCTAGTAAATTTCAGTTTTCAATCACTTCATATTATACACTGTTAGCAATTATTTAGAGCTTTTACTTCATTTTCACATTACACATTCTATTTATAGCTTTTATTTCATTTTACACGTATGTACTTTTCTTATATACCTATCTACTCTATATAGCTATACTTATATTAAAAAAACAGTACTTCAAGTATCATATGCATTGTGTGTGCTTTAATGTTGTGTGTGCGACAGAAAAGTGGACACTGACATTGATGGTGGTGGTGCCGCCTGTAATCTTAGCACTCAGGTGGTATAGGCAAGCAGACCAGTTTACATCCAGCCTTGCCTACATTATGAGTTTGAGGCCAGTCTGGGCTATGTGAGATCCTCTCTTAAAAAAAGTAGACTCTATCAATAGACAAAAACAGGCTGCCTTTTTGTCTTCTAAGATGTTTTCCAAGTCTGTGGTCTTTCAAGGGAACTTAGATACAAAGATTCTATAGTTTTTGTTATATTATTCATATTATGTATGATTTTTAAATAAATTGCTCCCTCAATGTTCAGCTTAAAAACAAGAAAGTTTCCTAAAGAAAAGCATATGGAGTTATAAAATCATTTATATGTTGGTAAAAATGTTTCAGAAACAAAGTAATATAAAAACTGTACACTAGTCATTTAAGTCTTGGCATTTTCATAGAAATTTTGATGGGAATCATGTTACATAGTTAATATGAATAATTAGCTTTAGGAAAATCCCTAGTTTATTCTTTACAGAGAAGCAGGAAAAATTACCCTGGATCTCTGCAGTACTTAAACTATCCCTTGTTGCCTCGTGAAGGAATCAGTGCGGTAGTACACAGCCAGAGGGTTGCTGAGGCGTCAGAATAAGACCAGAAAAGTGTAACTCATGTTTTCTACGATAGCTTTTCAAATAGCTAAAGTGAGAGTAAGTCGTTCTCTGGCCCCCTCTCCACCCACTGTCTTCCAACAACACTAGAGTCAGGCAGCAAACACTGACGCGGGTTCTAGTGGTGGCACCAGAACAACAGTTCTATTAGTCATAGCCGCTCGGTCCACTGTCAGAGTGCCAGCATGCAGGGTGTGCACAGGTCTTCCCCCGTGTGCCACGCTGTCAGAGTGCTGCCGTCATTCTACGTCCTTTCTAGTGCACACAGAAGCACACATCAGCATGAAACTATGGAGAAGATAAAACCTCAGCTACAGAATGCTTTGTTTTACCGACATTTATATAGCAGACTTCCTGTTTATAATTTCAGAAGTTTGGCCATGCAATACTATTAAAACCTCAGTTGCAGGATAGTTTGAGGATTTTTTGTTTTGGTAGCCACTTCCCAGTTGAGAATTTGTGTACCAGTAGTGGCGGTGGTGAACACCAAAGCAAATAACAGTTCTGAAGTAGACATCAAAAGTCATGTTCTCACTTTTGGCCATATAGAGAACCATCGTATGTTATTTTCCCTGTTAGGTATAGTCATTATTTGACTAAATTATAGTCAGTGGAGTGCATGGAATGATGTCTGTTATTTTGAGACCCACCCCTAAGAGACTTTCCTTCTGGGCTGTGAGTGTAGCTCAGCTGGGACAGTGGTTACCTAGCATGCTCAAAGCCTTGGGCTTGATCACTAACACCTCTAGGTAGTCAGGGAGTTCCAGGTCATCTTCAGCTATATAAATTCTAGGCCCATCTGGGTTACATGAGACCTGTCTAAAACAAAAAAAAAAAAAGACCAACCTTCAAACTTTCCTTCCAACATACTAAAACAGAAGACCCCAAGGAAGTCTTGGAGCATTCAATTTTAAAAGGCTAAATGAAGAAGTGCCTTCAAAACTCCTTGTTGAACTATTGGTTTTCTTCAGGAAGAAACAAATATGATATATAAAATATATTCAATGTCCTTATAGCACACAATTTTGGTGAGTACCATTTACATTATAACACATGAATGTATTTCCAGTTTAGAGGCTGTGGGTATGTATAAACATTCCTTCCAGGAGGGGTGTGATGCACTTAGCCACACTGACTCTCATTGCTCATGGGTTTTATTGTGGACAAGCACCAAGGAGTGTAAAGGCAGTTTGTGTGTTTATAGTAACAATGGTGAAATGCTACTCACTATAAAAACCCTAAAACAAAGGCTGGAGAGGTGGCTCAGTGGTTAAACACTCGCTGTCCTTCCAGAGGACTGGGGGTTCTGTTCCCAGCACTCACACTGTATTCCGGGCTTCAGGGACTCTGACACCATCTTCTGACCTCCATGGGCACCCAAATATACTCACACATACACTTAAAAAATAATTTAAAAAATAAGATGTCATTATAAAACATATTTAAATCTTAAAAAAATCTAAGAAGAAAGTAAAAATGAAGTCCCAAATCAAATCTTTTTCTTAGATTTGTTTAGTATGCAACCATCACTTTTTTTTTTGTCTGTAACAAGAATGTTAAGAGCCTCCTCTACTGAAATAGCCAGGTAGGTATATCGGAGCATACAGTTCTCAATTATACAGCTATTTTTCTCAGCTCTCCTAACAAGCTGATTGCGTGGCCCCGCAGTGCCCTTCTTCTCTAGCATTCTATAGTATGTGATTGCAAGTCTTAGTGGAGCCATGCTGTGCTGGAAGTCATCGTTAACTTGAATGCTCCTTCATATTCCAAACTGAGAGCTGCCTAGTAGCAACTTCAAGATCTAGAAACGCTGTGTTTGAGGGAAAGTGTGTGCTGGCACATGCTGATGAACGGGTCTGGAGTCAGAGCATAAGTTTTGAGAGTTGGTGCTCTCCTTCTACCTCGGGTTCCAGAGACTGAACTCAGGGCATCTGTCAAGCTTGCATGGTGAAGCTTTTACCCAGGAGCCATCTGGCTGGCCCAAGAATAGTCTCTTAAGTGCTAATTTTCAGTAAAAATAGAATTTTTTTTTAAGATCTAGCATATGTTCATGTACCACGGGTGTTCCTGGGACCCTCTGGAACTATAAGTCCAATTAAATAGTTTTATAAGTTGCCTTGATCATGGCATTTTATCACAACAATAGAGAAGTAACCATTACAAACTCTTTTCTAGATAACTTTCCTCCTCGCATATGTTTAGGGACCTGCCCCTCCTCACCCCTGGCCAGGTGTGTCACTCACCCACATGACATGTTTCTGTTTTGTTATGTCTACGTTTTAGAAGTGTTAGAGTTAGTGTTCTGTCCCTGATCCTTCTGAGTTCTGGATTCTAATTCATGGGTTTGGCCAACAACTCCACTTCAACGTCTAATAAAGACTTCTGAGCTAGACATTTAAAACACATCTTGTCTCTTCTATAATTCATTTTTTCTCTGTGTCTTGTCAGATGTAAGTTTCCCAATTTTAATCAAGTGATTATGTTTAAAATCAGACTTGAAATCAGCATCCTCCTTGTCCCTTGTCAGCAGTCAGCCCTCGTAGTAGAGCCTGCTTCTGTGCTGCTATGGCGGCTGCTCTGAAAAATCTCCTCCTACTTCCCCAACTGAACTCTTTCCATGTCCCATCAATGATGAATAAGGAGAGGACGGGAAAGTCAGACAGCAGAAAGAACCTAAAAGCACTGCTTCATTTCCAGTCCCCAAACACCACCCCAGCTACCTCTTAAGTACAGGGCAGCAAGTGGCAAGCACTTCCCCCTCCCAGCTCTCCCAGTTATCGTCCCTCCCCTTTTTCCCAGTAGCAAGAGCAGTAGCTGCTAACAGAGGTTACTCTTACTTTAATAATGTTTTTCTTTTTCAATCCTATACCTGTTTGACCAAATCCTTCTCCTTCCTCCATTCCCTTGCCCTGAAATAGGGCCTCACACTATGTGGCCATGGCTGGTCTGGAGCTCACTACGTAAACCAGATTGACCTCAGACGCATAGATTCATGTGCCTCTGCCCTGTCTCCTGGGTGCTGGGATTAAAGGCATATACCAATATTACTTTGCAAGGTACAATCTTTCTACTCTGTGGCAGCTCTTGAAATATTTAGCAGCTCCCATCAACATGTTTCTCACATTTAGAACAAAACCCAAACTTTTCTATGGCCTACAATTTTTGTGATTAAACCTACTTCCCTAGTCTCATCTCCCATCTTTTCCCTTATAATTCATTTGACTTTAAAAAAAATTATTAATGTTGTTATGAGACTGGAACCAGGCTTATATCCATGCTAAGTAAGCTCTCTACCACTGAGCAAGACACTTGGCCTGTTCTCCCTCTGTCTTGAACACAGTGCTCTCCCCTGGGCCTTTGCAGAAACTATGCTCAGTATCTAAGTTGCCTGGGTCTTTGCCTAGTTCACTAGCTCTCTGTATTCAGTTCTCTTCTCAAATTAAGATTTATAGCCTTCTAACGACTCTGTCTAAAGCAGTGGTTCTGAGCCTTCCTAATGCTGTAACCCTTTAATACAGCTCCTTATGTTGTGGTGATCCCCAACCTTAAAATTATTTTGTTGCTACTTTATAACTGTAATTTTGCTACTGTTATGAATTGTGCAGTAAATATTTGATATGTGACCCCTGTGGGGGTTACAGTCCACATGCCGAGAATCACTCAAAGTGTCCCCTGCCTTCTAGTTTTTATCTGGGTTCTCCTCACCACCACTCCCTGTCACACTCATCTGCTTCATTACTGCAGTACAAACTTTAGAGAGGCAAAGGTGCCTGGCACAGAGAGCAGGCACTCAGTAAGTTCCAGGAAACATGGAAATTGCATGTATGCAGGAATTGCAACAAATGAAGAAGGAAACAGACCAAAGTAACTGCAAAGAGGACACCACACAAGTCACACAAAGTGACACATTGCAGATTCACTCATCTAGAACATAATAAAATAAATGAAATAAAAATGTACTTCAAGATGTAATAGAGTTTCAGAAAACTAGTGAGAGAACAAGATCTGCAGAAAGTGTTCAGAGAAAACGGGTATATAATCTTCAATGTTGGTTAAGCCATTTTTGTTGTGTGAGTGGGATAAGGTCTCCTGTAGTCCAGGCTGATGCTGACCTTGATCTCCTGATCCTCCTGCCTGTACATTTTGAGAGCTGGGATTCTAGGCTCCCATAGCCAGCTGTGGGATAAGCAGAAGATCAAAAGAAATGAAGGAAAAACCTTTTCAGACTTCTGGGCAGAACACACAATCGCTTAACAGGAAGAGGACATCATGCTGACCTTCTCCTTCCTCTAAGCAATATTCATCAGAAAGAGAAAAAAAAAAACAGAAAAAAAATTACAGGTTTTTTTTTTTGGTGTGTGTGTGGGTCCAGACAGGGTTTTTCTGTAGCTTTGGGGCCTATCCTGGAACTTGCTCTGTAGAACAGGGTAGCTTTGAACTCACAGAGATCCGCCTGCCTCTGCCTCCTGAGTGCTGGAATTAAAGGTGTACACCACCACCACCCGGCAAAAATTTGCAGTTTTCAGCAAAGGCAGCACAACCCTAAACTGTTAATCTAAGTAACCATCACCCAAGAGTTAATGAAAACATAGCCAACACAACGGTTCAGTGAGTAAAGGTGCTTGCTGCCACGTCTGACATCTCAGTCTGTTCCCCAGGACCCACATGGTGGAAGGAAAAGACCTGACTCCTGCAAGCTGTCCTCTGACCTCCACGTGTGCAACACGGTGTACACACACACACGCACACGCACACACACACGGCAAATACAGTGCCTGTAAGCCTATGCTGAAGAGCAGAAATGAAGCAGGATGGGGCTAAGGTTTGTTGAGAACATCAAAATTTTAAATATAGCTCAAAGCCAAACCACCAATGAAATTAAGATTACAGAAAAGAACCAAACATTATAAAACATCTAGTAACCACACTTTTCATGAAGGTGACTCTAATTTTGAAGCATGCAGATATAGCATGTTTTTTACTTTCAGTATGTAATAACTAAGGTTATTTGTGGAACAGAAATATTTTCCTATATGCTCAGCAATTTCTTCAGTTTCTATTCAAATCTCCACCCATGAATTTTTGGTCATATTCATAAAAGACATATCAAGGCTTATGCTTAATGTAAGACTTTGTTTATATGATGAAGAAATACATATTTTAATTGACTTTTGAAATATTCCTTTCAAAAATAAACTGTAGAACCTGGGGAGATGGCTCAGTAGGCAAGAGCATTTGCTGCCCAAGCAAGAGGACCTGAGTCTGAATCTCCAGAACCCATAAACTGGGTGTGACCACACTACCTCTAAACTTGTGTTGACACGTAGAGACAGCAGATCCAGGCAGTCTTGCCAAAAAGGCCAGCTTCAATGTTTAGTGAGAAACTGCCTCACAAATCAAGGTAGCAAGCAGCAAAAGACAGTCAACACTCTCTGAGCTCCACAAGCTCATGCATGGGTGCACACACAGTTGCATACCACAAACACTCCAAATTGTATTTTGAACTCAGAAAGGTAAAGGAAAATAACATAAGGAGTTTGAGTTATTCTAGTTAATGAAAAGACCATACTTGGCTCTTATTACCAGTAGCTAGAACATTGCTGCTACTAGCTAGTGTGGTTAGGTTTATTGCGGAGTTCACTGCTGTCCTTTTTCAGATTTATGGAAGTTAGGTGCTGGTTAATCTCATCACGGAGCTCATTCTGTTCCTTTGTCAGTCTATCCAGACGTGCGAGGAGCAGCCAACCAGCATCAGCATTTTCCTTACTCTTCCACAAATTGTCGGAAGCTTTATACACAGACTCACCAAATCTGTTGCTTCTCACACATGGTGGATCAGGATAATCAAATTCATTTGTCTCCTGAAGTTTGTAAAACAGTTCACACCATGAGCTCTCAGTACTCTCCAAGCTCCCAGGGGAGGCTTCAGTAACTTAGGTCTAAGTTGGCAAAGCACAAAGCCCATTCCAGATGTTTAAAAAATCCGTCCTCACACTTCTGCTGCTCTAGAACCACTTCTGGTACCCAAATCTGTGATTAGTCAGGGTTCTCTAGAGCAACAGAACCTACAGAGCGAATCTATGTATGTGTATATATGGAGTGGCTTACAGGCCATTGTCCAGCAAGGCCAATAAGGCTGTTTACCAATGGAAGGTCCATGAATCCAGTAGTTGTTCAGCCCGTGAGGTTGGATGTCTCTGCTGGTCTAATGCCAGCGAAGGAATTGACTTGCTAGGGAGTGGAGGCTGGCAAAGAGCAAGAAAGCTTCCTTCTTCCACATCCTCTAGAGGCTGCCAGCAGAAGGTGTGGCTCAGATTAAAGATGGATTTTCCCACTCAAAGATCTGGATTAGAAGTGGATTAGAAATCCTCCCACTTCTGGTTTAATTAAGAAAAAAGATTCCCTCACAGGTGTACCCAGACATTTGGGTTTTAGTTAATTCCAGATGTAGTCAAGTTGGCAACCAGGAATAGGCCATCACACCAGGGTAGCAAGCATTCTGGCGTGTGGAAAAACAGCATGTGCAAATCTGTGTGGTAGAGTTTGGTTGAGGTCCCTCCTTCAGGACAGCATTATGTTATCTGGAAGTGTTTACTTAAGCTCCCCTGGGCTGCCTCCATGGCAGCTGTGTGAAGTCACAGAGAAGTTGAACTGTCTGGGGCCCCGATAACAAAGTATGTTAATGCAATGTGAGTGCCATGCATTAAAGACATCCCTGCTGTAGGAGACTTTAAAAACAAAAGGACTTCAAAAAAAATCATTAAGTGATCCACAAAGGGCTCATAAATATGTATTTGTCCACTATATGTATATACTTGATTTCTTAACGATCTACTTTTATTATTTTTAACTGTATTTTGTGTGTGTGCGCACGCACGCATGCACGTGCATGTAAGTGCCACAGAGGCCAGAGGTATCAGATGTCCTTAGAATTGGAGTGACAGACAATTCTGAGTTTTCCCAGCAAAGGTGCTGAGAAGCAAACTCCAGTGCTCTGGAAGAATCGTACATGCTCTTAACAGTTGAGCCATCTCTCCAGCCCCTGAATGTACTTACTTAAAAATGTACATATTATGAACTTATAGTGCTTTTGACTCATAAATATAATTATGCAAATATAAGTATTTTTTATCTCCTTTAGAATATGAATTATTAAAATAGCCCAACCACTATTTCTATCTCTAAAAAAGGAAGCATATTTAACCTAACACTAAAGACACATAAATAATAGAAGCTTAAAGAGAATTATAAAAGATACCAGTTTCTAGAGGTTATGTGATTTACCTTGATTATTCACATAAAGGTGGTACTTTTAGTTCCCTAGACATAGTAAAGCCCATTTGTCAAGTAACGGTCGATTTGAAAGAAAAACAACTCAGAATGTACTGTAAAAATGGGAGGAGTAAATGCAACTCTTAGAATTTCTTTTTCACAAATAGTCTAAGTCTTTTCTGTCCATTTTGATTTTCAGACAGCTATATTCTGTAGTACATTCTGGCCTTGAACTCCTCTCAAATGGAGGCTGTTACAGGCACTAGACACCATGCTTGGCTCTTTGTGGTCTTAAAAGGAGCAACAGAGTTCTCTTTATTCTCAGACAGCAGGACTGATGTTATGGTAGCCAGGAACAAAGGACACCATCACTTTAATTTAGCTTCTTTAAAGCTCCAGACTTGCCCTAACCGTGAGTATTCCCAGAGTTCCTGGCTAACTAGATAGCCTCCTGGTCTTCTTAGCCTCCTCCTGGCTTTAGCTACCACCTACATTTCAGAGACCACAGAGAGCCAGACTCCAGCACCCCTGGGAAAGTTTAAATGATGTGCAGCTTCTCCTGCCCTGAGGTAGGAGCCTCCTCTCCCACCCAGAGACCAGAGCCTGTGCAGCTCTTGGAATCATTGTTCCAGTCCTCCTGTCTCTGGGCACAGGGCAGAGGGTCTAGCGCGTTCTTTCGTAGCTCCCAGTTCTTTTACATTCCAGTTTTTAAGTCTCTAGGATCCTGACAAGGCACGTGACCACCATTTCCAGTAAACACCTTCGGGTTTTTCCTTTCTAAAGGTTTTGAGCTGAGACATCACAATAGTTGACTCACAGAGTCGCCCTTGGAAATTCTGTGCTAAATTTTGTTTATTTGTCGGAGAGAAAAAAAAAAACATCGCTTTTTTTTCCTATCAAGAGGATATCTGTTTACCCTAAAATGCTAAAAATAAAAATTTAGATTCAGGCACTAATACAAATTCCTCAGCATGATTACTCTGAATAACGAAGACCTGACCATCTATTTGTCCAGCTTTCTTCCTACCACCATCCATACCCACATCTATCTAGCTGACTGCAGGCCCCAGTGTGCACTCCGCTTTGTTCTCTTAGGATGCTCTTTTTTATTCTTAGCTAATCTAACTTTGGCCACACAGGAAAACATCATCTTTCTTTCAGGAGACACGCCAGGTCACACTACTTATGGGAAGCTGTGCAGGCTAAGAGAGCTCACTCAACTCTTGCCTCTGGCTGGCAGCCTTACACTCTGGCATATGCCTCCTAGATTTCTAAAGCTGGGGCTGGAGAAGAGTGTGGGATGTAAGTATTAAAATCATGAAACCCAAACAAGCAATGACTTGTGTGACGTATTTACACACTCGTGAAGAAACGCAGGGTATAATACACGCGTTTCCGTTGCACTTTCTTGGAAGAAATTTGGTGATAAACATGAAAGGTATAATTCCACCAGGGCAGCCTTTTGATGCTAGATAAATGTCATGCACACCTTCCTGTTATAGAATATTGTGTAGGGTCATTGTCAGCATTTAGATTCCCCTGATTTCATTCTCTCCAATATGGGTATTCTATGCTTCAACTCTCTAGGAGAGCCACTGGGTCTTTACTCCTGGTTCAGTAACCTCCATCCAAAAGGCAGTTAATGGTCATGACAGTTCCCAAATTCTCCATTTACTCCGGAAAATTCTCCATTCACCTTGTTCTGAGTTGTCACCTGAACAGTGTCTTACTTTTTTTTATTTTTTTTTATTTTTGAGACAGGTTGTGTAGCTCTGGCTGTCCTGGAACTCAACATGTACACCAGGCTGGCATCAAACTCACCAAGATCCGCCTGCCTCTTGCCTTCCTAGTCCTGGGATTAAATGCCTGTGCCACTACCGCCTGGCTACAACACATATTCTAAAAACCAAAGTTTTCTTTCGGAAGACTTAATTGTTGCTTCTTAACAGACAGAGATCTTTTCTGTAATAGTGCGGGCTGATCCTAGCGAAGCGTATTTCCCTGTTCTTAACTCACCTACCTATAAATAGCGCTCACCGAGCTGACTCACCAGAACCCAGAGTTTCCTCAAAATAGCTCTTAATGACTGCTGGAATTGAGTCGCTCCAGTGGTGAGGACTCTGACCACACACCCACCAAGCCGGGCCGTGGAGCCCAGCCACAGAATGGGTTCCTAACCACCTGGCGCCCAGAGGGCGAGTCCGGCGAGTGAGACCCTAGTTCCTCGGACCTCTAAGTCTGGACTCAGGATCCAGCTGGTGACTAGACTCAGCCTTGACCGCACAGAGCCCTCCCCGCCCTGTAGGAGCAGGGAGCCGCAGGGGGCTGGCACCCGGCACCACCCGCGCCCACTGAAAGCACAATGGGGCGAATCGAGGGTTCGCCTGGCTCCAGCTTCAGACCCCCGCGCTGGCCTCCCAGTTGCTGCCAAACCACCTGATGACCTCAGACGACTACTCAACCCTCTCAGGGTGCCAGAAGCTGAGGAGCGGCCCTGGGGGAAAGAAAACGGAAGTGCCACCCCCTGCAGGCAGAGTGGTGACGTCACCCCTATAGCCAGCCTGTAGCGGGGGCGGCTGCCCGTCACGTGATCCACGCCCCTCCGAATCCCGCGCGCGCGCTCCCCCCCCCCCCGCCAGACTCCCACCTCTCCCGCCTCCTCTCCCCAACTTTCACCCTCCCAGTGCCCGCGCGGCTGTCAACAGCGCCAGCTCCGCCCTCTTCCTTGACTCCGCGCCCCCGCCAAGGCGACGCAGCGGTCTCCCTAGCTCAGGTCCGGCCCCCGGAGCGCAGGGTGCCCCCTCTCCCACCCTGCCCCCAAACTCCGGGTTCGCAGGGTGCGTGGGCCCCAGAGTCCGGGGCGCGGTGGCAGCGGCAACAGAGCGCCTCACTGGTTCCTCCCTCCGAGGACCAGGCGGACCCTGCAGGTCTGCGCCCAAAGCGGAGCCAGAGGCACACACGGCCTCCTGGGAGCCCCCTCCCCTCACCCCGCGGCCCGCCCTGCAACCCCCAGCCCTGCAAGCCGAGCTTCGTCTCTCCTGGGGGCCGTGCATAGATCGCCGCCTAGAACCCCTCACTCATAACCCCCTCCCCGTGCGCGCTGCTGGGGTTACAGATTATTTTGGCTGTTCCTGCTGCGCCTCGTTCTATTTTCTGCGTCCCCCCGCGCACGATTCCTTTCTAAAAGTGGAGGCTGGAGGAGGGAGAAAAAGATGCCAGTGTTGAAAGGGGCGGCGCGCACTGACCTGTCAGCGGCGGAGGAAGACCCCTGGTCCGGGCGAACTCTCCAGCCAGCGAGGGCACTGGAGCGTAGGGCTCGAGCGGAGCGGTAGCTGCGCTCGACCAGGTGTCCCCTAGTCGGGTCTGCGCCGCCCCCTCCCTCGGCGTAGCGCTCCCCGCCCCAACGCCGGGGCCAGGGAACCCCCCAGCTCGATTTTTTGTGCAGTTTCAGCAAAGCTCCGAGGAAGTTGGTCCTTTTGTTCCACTATTTATAGATTGCGTCAACATTGCGAAAAGAAGAAGGCGGAGCGGTGGCCCCTCCCCCGCCCCTCGGCAGGCTCCCTGGAGAGAAAAGCCCCAGCACACGACCTAAGTACACAGCGCGCCAGCCGCCCGCCCCCGGCCTCCTTCTCGCCACGTCCCCCTCCCCCAGCTTGGGCCCGGGCGCTGCCAACCCCGTCACGTGCCCTCTCGGGAAAACCAGCTCCCCCGGGCTGTGCGCCTCCCGCCCGGTTCCGTGGCAGCGGCCTCCGCCCAGCTGCGCTCCCCAGCTCGTGGCTGGGGTCGCGAGCCCGGGTGGTGCGCACGACCTGGGTACGGGCATTCTCTCCACCCGACGGGGGATTCTCGCTCGCACGCCTCGTGCGGAGTGGCCCCGAGCGTCCTGCGCGCTCTTGCGTCTCTACCCCCCTCGATCTCTGGGAGCGCCACCGCCCTGCTTACAGAGTGCGCGCGCGTTTGGGCCTCGCCTGGGAGCCCACGGCCTGGACAAGTCCCTCTGCCCCCCTCGTGCGGCTGCTAGGCGTTGGGTGCTAGGCCTCGCTGCCCGCACTGGTGACCAACAGGCGTGAAGGGTGCGGGGGTGGCTCGCCACCGCTCCCAGGCAAAAGCGCGGTGCGCGGGAAGCGCGGGAAGGACGTTCGCCCTCCGCAGGTGCAGCTAGCTTTGCGCTAGCTTTTTTCTTGCTTAAAAACGGAGGAGTTTGCAGACCCGATCCTTGACAAGGGGAATACAGTTATGGAGGACTTACTGTTCGGTCACAGGGGTGTTTGAGGCAAAGCATTAAAACTTACCTTCCCTCCTCCCCCACCCCCCGACGACGTGATAGGCCCCCTCCAAACCCCGAAGTGAAACTGAGCTCCCTGCTGGCCTAAAGCCTAGGCTGAGCTCGGTGTAAACAAGAAGGGCGGTAAACACACGAAAGGAAGGCCTCACAATAAAGGCAAACACAAGTGGCTAGTTTAAGCGTAATTAACTTAGGTGGCTTCTGGTCCTTTTCCGAAGTGGTTGTCTTAGAATGCAGTTGGGCTTTTCGAGATGAGAATAAAATAAGTTAGCCACCAGATCACTGGTTCAGGAAAACAGGCTGAGCTGAGATGAGGACAGGAAACGTGCCGGACCTTTCCAGGCATCTGGAGAGTGACGAACAATCTAGAAGGACCTCCCCTCCACCCCAAGTTCAGGCCACCAGCTCTCCTGAGCGGGACTCCAACACCCTGAGCGGAGCTTCGAAGTTGAGTAGAGGGGCAGGTCCAAACCTGGCAGCGCTTTCCCAAGAGCCAGTTGGGGATGCCATAGGTTTGCCTGGAGTTGGGAAACCTTTCCAGATTTAGGCCCGCTTTCTTTTCCTTTTTAAGGGAGACGACCTTAGATTCTAAGGATTAGAACGTGACTTTCAAGCTTGTGGTGTGTGTGTGTGTGTGTGTGTGTGTGTGTGCTTGCTTAAAAAAGGAAGCGAGACAATATAAAGCGAACTTTTGTAGTGGTCGCTTCCTTTCCCAAGCTTGGAGCTGCAGGCCTGACAGGCTTTGGTCGCCCACTCCTGGCGGTCTGTAGAGTCAAGCGCTGAAGCTCATTTCCTTCCGTTGTCTTTGCAATTTATCCAGTGGCCCTAGCTGCTCACCTTCCCACCTTTCTACCCCGATCTGCTTTCAGCATTTGGAAAACAAACCTCTTAAGAAAGTAAATTCGTTTCTTTGACAGTTTGACGGCAGCAATATCTACAAATCACGTTTCTTTGCCTTTATTAGACAAGTCAGGGCCTCTTGATCCTTCCCACCCTTGCAAGAGTCAGAGTTTGTCAAGGCACGGTCATGGTTCCGACCCCCTGTCCCCTGGCTAAGTCTCAGTGTCTCGGGTATTTTGTCAAGACAACCCGCTTTCTTGTCCCACGATGTTCTTTCGCGGTCTTCCCAGCCGCGGAGAAGGGGGAACGAAAGTAAAACGAAAGCACTCGGAGCGCGCCCGTCGCAGCCACTTCCCTCAGGGCTCTAGACGTAGGCCAGAGTGTGGGGTCACGAAGATTGGCCCAGGTGGGGGTAGGCTGTTCCTGGAGGAAGCCCAGGCGTTGCCAGGATCTCTCCTGGGCTGCGAGGCTTCCCCCACCTCCGGAAAAGCAGACGTGGATACTATATCAATCTTGCTTGGGAAGTGGGTCTGGGTCTTAAAGTTTGAAGACTGTTTGGGACCCTGCAGAAGTAAAGTAGGGTGGCACAGAAGCGAGTTTGGCTTCCGGTGGCAGAACCCTGTGGAGTCTTGGCTAGGAGAGCCAGAGCTCGGCAAGGTCGCGCAAAGGCCTCTTGGGACTCAAGGCCCACGGAATTCTTGCTCCGCTGAAATTGGATAAGCACTCCGCCCACACGCAAACAACCAAAGTTCTACACAATTTAAAAGACTTAACGAAACTCGAGGGGGCATCCCTCTTCCCTCCTGGGAGTCTTTGCAGCCACAAAGGCGGCCTCCGCAGGTTTGAAAGAGGCGGGTGGGCGGCCTTACAGACTGCAGATTTTAGCAGTTAAGGGAAGGCATCTTCACGAGGTGAAGGTAACCAAACACAACTGCTGTGCTCAGGAATGGCAGCTGGTGAAAATCTGGTCAGCTAAAACGTGTCCTTGCTTCCCCTTCTCTCCCCCCACCCCCACCACAGAGAACCAACCCAGACAGATCCGCCTACAAGCCGCTCACACTGGCTTCACTCTAGCCCCACCCCCATACTCCCCTTAACTCACTTTCTTACTTTCCTTTATTATTTACTCTAACACCTTTGTTGTAGCAGTATCTGTAGGTCCGGACAAGTGCTAGGAAGAGCCCAAGTCAGTCGAAAGTGGAAACCGTTTTCTCGAGGGCTCAGTTGGCTCACCCACACCTGATGAAGGACTTAGCAGACGGCCATTACCCCTCCAGCTGCTCTGAGGCGCTTTCGCACTGAGGTCATTCGCTCTGTAAAACCGGAGACAGGAGTCGTGTTTGTATCTGCATTGTTCAGACGAGGCTTCGCCAATAATTTATTTAACCACAGGACTCCAGAAATGGCCTTGCCTTTCAGAGCCGCGGAATGGAGTTCTCTAGGTCGAACCTTGAGAAGGCAGAGTTGACTTCCAGCTAATGTTTTGTCATTCCAAGTGATGAGTTGGTTTTTATTTCTACCCTCGTAACCACATTGGTAAATATCAGACAGCCCTAACTGTGAAAAAGGAAGGCCCACTCTACCCACAGTTCTCTCCATATTGGTGAGGCGAATTCCCCGTGAGATAGACCCGTAGGCTCTCCTTTTTAGCCTTCCTTCATTTCTTAAAAATAAAATTACTCAGCGAAAGCTGGTTTTGACTCAAGAGATTATAAAAAAGGTCTGCGTTCACCAAGCTCGCCTTTTAGTTTCGTATATGGCTACTTTTCTCACTCTCTTGCAAGTGACATTTTCGTGAACGGGTTCCCTAGGGTGTTGCAGCTAAAGCAGGCGTCTGTAGTTGTGAAGTTCGTCTTCCTCCTCGGTTCCCTTTAAACAAACAGCACGCCCAAAAAAAAAAAAAAAAAAAAGCCCGTGTCTTTTTTTTTTAATTCAACACTGTCCTTTTTATAGTAAAAAATTACAACAAATGCTTTGACTGAGCTAAGATTAAGATTTAAACGCACAAACTTCTGTCCCTTTATGTCATCGAATGCCCTATTCTCTGAGTTTGCCACTGGAGCCCGCATCAGAGACCTTGATGTGGAGTCCAGTTTGGA
The DNA here is from genome assembly GCF_000317375.1 of Microtus ochrogaster. Taxonomy (NCBI): domain Eukaryota; kingdom Metazoa; phylum Chordata; class Mammalia; order Rodentia; family Cricetidae; genus Microtus; species Microtus ochrogaster. The sequence goes on from NW_004949195.1 coordinate 346,507, forward strand.
AGCAAATCCACGCCTCTCGAGGTGAAATGGGAGCATGCCCAAGAGATGGATCTGGCTTTAGATTTTATGAGGAATATGATCTGGAAAAGGGAACGCCTGTTTCAGCAGGCTGCATGCTCTGTTATAGTCCTCCTAGAATTCTTCCTGCAAACAGCGCGCCTGGCCTCGACCCACAGGGCCTCAGGCGACCTCTGGGCGCTGGGTTTTCAGTTAACCCCACAGCAGCTAGCTCTCGTCGCGGCCTCAGCTGGGGTCGCTAGCCGAGGCTGACTTTTAAACCAAAGGAGAAAGTTTAAGGTTGTAGAAAGGGTGTCCTGAAAAAGGGAGAGTCTGCGGTTAGCGCCAAAACCTCGGACACCTCGCGCTCACTACGAGGAGAAGAAAATTCCCGTGGGGGAAGCACTAGCGTTCCCGAAACTTTGCCAAACTCTCCACAGTCCTGGGGTAGCGTTCCCACGTCCGCCCACCACCGGGTTCTTTCGCAATCGAGCCTGTGTCTGGCGAGGACTTCTGCGTGGGCTAGGGGCTAGGGAGAGGTGCCGCGGTCGAACCCTCAGTTTCCCGCTTGCTCAGCCCAGGAAACCCCGAAGCGGTTCAAAAAAGGCGCGGCGCAATGGGGCATGGGGAGGGTGACACGGTTCACTCGCTGTGGGGGTAGGGTTCAGGGGGCCGGTGGGACCAGAGGGGAGCAAGCGGTGGTGGCAGGCAGTCCAGGGTTTCTGCTCTAGGGGGCTGCTTCCAAGAAAAACGCGGCTGGGAAAGGAAAGGAAAGGAACCCGCAGCAGGGAGCCCCTGAACCGGGTTAAGTCAGGAGAGTGCTCGGGCTTCCGCTCGCTGCCGGGAGAGAAGAGACTCCCCCGTGGGCTTCTCCGGGAGTTGGGCTGGACGGGTGCCTAGCCCGGGGCACCGAGGTCGCCTATTCGCCTTCAGAGCACAGCGGCTGTGCTTTGCCATTCAATGTGGAGGAGAGGGAGGCTCGTCGAAACTAGCACCCCTTGTCTCGAGGTCCTTTGCTCCTCGGAGAGGGAAAGGGGTCTTGGCAACCAGGAGAAGCTCAGCTGAAAACGACCTAGAGTTTTCAAGTTTGTAAAGTGACCCTAGAATCTTGAAAATCTCACAAAACTACGCACATTTCCCCTTCCAGGAGAAAACCAAAGCAAACCTAAAGTCAGCCCTCCGGGGTGGCACATTAACTTTGCGTTCTCACCCCGCCTGCCCCTGCGGGCCCCGGGGCGACACTTCTTGGGTAGCGGGCTGTAGGGTGCGCGCGTGGGGCTCAGGGCCGGTCACCGCCAGGGAATCACCGTAGGAAACGCTTCCGCAGGCTTTCCATCACCCAGTCAAAACGTTTGGTTGAATCTGGAGATAACTTTTTTTTTGGTAGTCCAGAAGAAACAAAACCCCAGCACAAATAGAATCACTTTCAAATTTGCACCAGACAACCATTTCCCCGGAACTATAGTGAGATCCCCTTCCCCCATTAATTGCAGGAACTGAAAATTTGAAGATTTACCTGCTTCCTTCTCATCGGATTCTCTCCTTTTCCTCTCCCCTTTCTCCACTATTAATACCCCTGCATCATGCTTAGCCCTCTGAGCTTAGATAGCCTCTATGCCGCATTTTATATACCCTCACAAAAACGACCATGTTTTGGTTCTTTTTACTGCACAACCATGGAAAATTATGCATTGTTTGAGGGTGAGCGCGCGCTCTCTTCCTTCCCTCCCCCAACAACGATGCGGTCCCAATTACAAGCTTGGTCTCCTCTCCAATATAGACAGGGCTTTATTTCTGCGGGGACTTAAAGGACTAGGAGGAAATCACCAAGCGCTAAGACACAGCTCCACTTTTATTTTTAAAGACAAATATCAACCCTAAACGCTGTAATCAGTTTTTTGAAAAATCTTAAATATTATTAAGTATGGATCTTTTCATTAACTTTGACTATTTTTCACTTCCAATAAGGAAGTGTTAAAAACGAAATATTGCGAATAAAATTAAATTATGTAAGCTGTATATCTTAGGTTTGGAGGAAAAAGATGGAAATTTCAGGTTTTTTTTTTAAATAAAAAGATGTTTTACGGAGGGCAGTTATTAGTATGAAATAAAATGCATACCGCTAGTCCTATCAGGTGCCTGCACATAGTAGGTGCTTACTGAGAATTTAGTCTCCTTCCCTCCTGTTATTTCTTTCTGCCCTTAGAAATGTTGGCAGAAGATACACACTTCCCAGTGTCTGAGGAAATTATGCTAAACTTCACTTCTGGTCAATGTACTTTCCACTCACATAAAAACTCACCAAATTTATCCAGGGAATTTTAATAAGATATTAAAACTTAATGGAAAGAGTTAGGCAGAATAAAAGTACTGTGATTACATACATATAAATCTGAAACACGTTAAATTAATTCGACTTTTTCAGTGGCAGTAATAGTAATAGTATACCTTCCCCTATTTCCTTAGTAGGGAACGAAATTTGTGGGTTGTTACTCATTTCTAGCCTCTCTGGTAGAGCAGTCTTTGCCCACTGCTGACCTATCTTGCCCTTTTATCTGTCAGAGTGCAATTTTTATCTTTAAGCTATTTGGCTGATTTTCTTTTGATAGAGGTTTATGTGCATTTTTAAAACATAAAATCAGAAATTGGAGAAAAAGTTTGGCACCCACGACCGGAGAAAACCTACCTACGCGCTCCTCCGCTCCTCCTGTCCTGGGTGCGGAGACACTGGAGGCTGAGAGCTTGCAGGAGTCACTTGGTAACATCGCTCAGGGTCATCTAGTCCTGGATCATTTTCTTTTTTTCTTTGCGGCCCATTCAGGGCAGTAAACAGACTAGAAGCTGAGTTTCCTGGCAACTTTGCATTGCTCTCTAACTTAGCATAGAATTAACGCAGTTTGGCTTTTTTTACTTTCTGCAGACTTTCCTGTCCCAAATAGTTAAGTAATAAAAAGTGTTCCGCCCCACTCCTTCCAAATGACAGGGCGGATGTAGTAGGTGACCTCTCCGTGCAACAGGTCTCAGTGCTCTGGATCTGGGATAGCCCACTCGGGAAAGAAGAGTCGAACGTAATCAATGTGGAACTCTTTCGAGATGCGTGCTTGGACGCAGTGCATTTGTCTCAAACAGTACACCGAAGTTCGCATCGTCACGTGGGATAAGAACTTGAGGTGTTAATTTTTTCACACACACGCGCCCTTACGAAATCCGTTCACACACCGAGGGGCGCACTGGCAACCTCAGGACCATCTCTTCTGGGGCTTTGCTAGTTCTAGAAAAGTACATCACACACCAGCTTTATGAACTTTCTCCGGTCTCCACTCCAGTGATCTGCAACCCGAGGCTTGTCTGTGACTTCTCCGGAGTAAGGTGCGGGAGTTTCTACTAGTGCAGAACCTTGAGCGCCGCGAGGCGCGGCGCGGAGGTCATGGTAAGTTCAGAGCAGCACGTCCGCAGAGTAATTGGAAAAAAACCTGAAACATTTGAGTCATTCACGCCGGAGTGCTGTCAAAGTCCTCAATGCGAGAGAACCGTGGATCCCTGTGCCTTGTTCAAACTGGACGCCGCGCGGGGAGGACCACTACACAATTACAGTCAGTTGGGGTCCTAGCATCAGCGTGACCAAGACATATTCTTATTTTTGCAAACTGAGATTTGAGCTCATCCCTGGCCTCTTCCCGACCCATAAGTCCAGGTTGCTCTGGAAGGACTTCCCACTAGAGTTCATTAGAGTCCGAACTGGTCGTGGCTGCCCGAACCGAATAGTGCTCTTACCTCCCTGCCTGGCACCTTGGACGCTCCGCTGCCATGCAAATATCCGGACGGAACCAAGGGCACGTAGAAGCGACAACCAGCCAAGAGAAACCTATGCGGCTCCCACGCAGCGGTATTCGAGTCGCTTGGCCCGAGAGTGAGGGGCTCATAGGGGAAACTGCTTTTCAAACTTCATAGCTCAAGGAATTCTGGTGGGAAGAAGGGAGAGGGCGGGAAAGAACTGTCTTCTGCCAGTCTTGGCCAGTCCGCAGAAGTACTGGGAAGGTTACAGAATCCCTGAAGCCCACCGGGAGGGGGAAGGGAGCCTTGCCTGCCCCCAGGCAGCTAGACAAGGCAGTTAACCTAAGCCTTCTCTGTTCTGGAGAAGGTCTGGCCTAAAATCCTCTTGGATGAGGGCTTACCCGGAAGCCTCAGGCACCAGACTAAATTTAGGCAGAGAATTCAGGAGGGTATTTCCAGGACCCAATAGTTCCTGGGCAGAGGTTAGCTCAAGTTTCTTCTTTTGACCAAGACTTACCCAAGTTTTCCAATTCTGCCCACCGCCTTCTTAGAAGCCTGTGTTTGGGGCTGTTCTCTTCTAGTGAGGGCTGGGTATGGGCCCACTTTCCCTTATAAATACAAGCAAGTAGTTACTGAGAGAGTGTGTGTTGTCTCACTGCTGAAATGACCAGGAGAGGTCCTGCCTGTTTTGGGCAAGGGAGTTTCCTTCTTGTCAGAGGCCTCTATGGCCCACTTGGAAGGGAGACCCTAGGAGAGACATGAAAATGTCCAGCAGATAGGACTGGGCCTCTCTCTCTCTCTCTCTCTCTCTCTCTCTCTCTCTCTCTCTCTCTCTTTCTCTCTCTCTCTCTCTCTGTGTATAGGGAGGGATGGGTGTGGTATTATGAGCACGGGCCCCTTATCCCATCCAGCCCGGCTAGCTTATGCCC
>NW_004949195.1:351455-354463 GCF_000317375.1 Microtus ochrogaster
CCCGCCCCCCGCCAGTCTAAGTTTTGCCCTATTAACTAGGCCAAGGCAGTCTCTTTATTTAACCAATGAAAGTAACACATAGACAGAAGACCCTCCTACACCAGATGGGGCCTTAGGACAGTTCTTGCCCAGTGTCAGAGGTCTGGAGCTAAAAGGAAGAGTGGTGAGCCCATCTAGAGGTAGAGAGTGCAGGGCCAAAGCCAATACCAAGCTCAGACTGAAGTGCATATTCTCCCGACGACTGAACATACTATATTTTAAGCTTCTTTTCCATTTAGTTGTTATTCACCCTTTAGTCAATTGTTCTCCTCTCCCCCTACCACTTGCCAAATGTAGGTAATTCAGCTAACAATTGCATCATCTATTAAGAAGCTGTGGCATGGGCTTGGGCACGTGAACAAGATAGTTCTGACTGCACAGTTGACAATCCAGATTCTTTTGTTTTTCCTAGAGAGCAATATTGAAGAGTTACTATGAAAGGAGATAGATAGGCATAACCAGGGTGAAGTGAGGATGGCTGACTTCACTTTGGTCTCCTTGGAACACAAAGACCACAGAGTGGAGATGCAGGAGAAGGGAGGGGATTCGCCTGTGTCTGTAAGTTCAGCCCGGGAGCTCCATAATGCCTCAGGAGGTGAAGCTGGGAGGGCTATGATGCGGCATTGTACCCACAGGTTTGCTTTCTACAACTGTGATAAACACCGCGATCAAAAACCATCAGGTTATAGTACAGGAAGTCAAGGCAGGAACCTGGATGTGGGAACTGACACGGAAGGGTGCTGCTTAGTTGCTTGCTCCCCTTGGCTTGTTAAGCCTGCTTTCTTACAGAACCCAGAGTCATCTAACTGAGAACAGTACCACCTACAATGAGCTGGCCCCCTCCATGGCAATCACTAATCAGGAAAAGACCCTACAGCCTTGGACTTGCCTTGCCTACAGGCAATCTTATGAAGACATTTTCTCAATTAAGAATCCCTTCCATGATAATTTCCAGGTTGGACAGACAAAGATGTTTGGTTGCAGGAATGCAAGAAAGGCAGCCTGTCACCTTTCAGCAGAAGGAAGAGAGCTCGCAGGAAGTAGGGTGAGCTACAAAACCTCAAGATAGGATCCGGTGACTCACTTCCTCCAGGGAGGCTCCTCCTCCTCCAGGTCCCATAACCTTCCAAAGGATAGCCACAAGCTGGGGGAGGGTGGGCAAGGGTTCAAATACATGGGCATGTAGGTATACTGTGGGTATATATGTCACATTCAAAACACAACATGGCCAAAACAAAACAAACACCACCACCACCACCACCACAAATTCCACCAAACCAAACACTCCCCTGCCCCCAGCTCGTGGTCCTTGGCAGTATTGAAAGGATGTGGTGCTGTCCTCCAGCAAAGAAAGAGAAGAGTGTAAGCACACAGCTATGGTTAGGGAGGTAGCTGGGGTGTGAGAAGGCTGATGGAAAACCCTCAGAGTGGGTATAGATGGCATAGGTTACAGCATATTATAAAATGTGCTGGAATAGGTGTTAGAAGTCTATTTAGATCTAGGATTATACTGAGGTGTATCTATGCAGGTTGGTTTTGTCTCCCGTTTCTTAAACTTGGAAGACATCCTGGCAAGTTGTTAAACCTGTACAATTCACTTTGCTCCTCTAGAGGCAGTTTTTTTTTTCTTAGAGGTGGAGCTTGGATTTTTCCATTAAAAAAAATAAGTCCCTAAATCTTGTCTATCTTGGAGGCCAGAGGCCGGAGGCCCAAGGAGCTTTGGATCCCCTGGAACTGAAATTAGACGTAGTTGTAAGCTGCCCAAGATGGGTGTTGGAGCTGAACTCAACTTGTATCATCTGCAAGAGTGGTATTCACTCTTAAATTACTGGGCCATTTTTTTTCCAGTCCTCTCAAATGAACTTTGAACAAAAGGCCAGCACTCAAAGAAGAACTGCTAAGGCTGAGGGCGACCGGGAAGACCGTGGGTGCTTTGAAGGTTTTTAGACAGGGCATATCATTGGCCTAAGAGGGACCAACCAGTCTTTTTTTTTCTTTGTATTGTAGACCCGGCACCACGTCACCACACACGAGGTGCGTGGTATTTAACAGCTGAGTAGATAAATGGACAGAATACCATCATTTCAAATCAAGTTGTAATCACAGAACAAAACAGTAACACTTTCATCAGTGAAGATCAAAGGCAAGACAATCCCCCTGGTGGTTTCTTTCACCAACAGATTCTAAGGCCACCCACAGGCTCATTTACTTAAACAGAAACCTAAGAGGCACTTGGTTCTTAAGGTCTAATTTCCCATAACTGTTTGCTGATGCTCACTCAGGAAAAGAGCTCAGTGAAGTCAGGAAACCTGGAGAAATGCAGGCTACAAGTTTAGGACATAGGGTAGCAGTCAGGGCGCATTGTTAGGACAAAGGGGGAAGAAGCCATTTCTTTGGAAGAAGCATGAGTTCATTGTACACCTGCTTAAGCAAATATATTTTCTTTGTAGAACTTTTGAATAATGCAGAAGGCCACAAGGAAGAAAATAAAGTTTAGTTTTTGCTTTAAAATTTTGTTTTCGTTCATGTGTTTGTCTGTACGAGTATGTGTCCAGGTGCTCATGATAGCCAGGAAGGAAACTGGGTCCTTTGGAGCTGGAACTGCAGGCTTTTGTGAGCTGCCTAAGGCTGGGCAGGATCCCAGCTCTAGCCCTCTCCTCAGAGCAGTGAGCGCTCTTACCCTGAACCAGCTCTCCTGGCCCCAAGTTTCCTTCTCTTGCTGGCACCTAGACCAGTGGTCCTCAACCTTCCTGATGCTGTGACCCTTTAATACAGTTCCTCATGTTCTGGTGACCCTCAATCGTAAAAGTATTTTGTTGCTACTTCATAACTGTAGCTTTGTTACTGTTATGAATCATAATGTAAATCTCTGATATATGATCCACAAAGGGGTCATGACCCACAGGTTGAGAATTGCTGACCTACAGGTAATGCTGCTATTGCTTTCAACCAATCTTCCTTCCTTCCTT
>NW_004949195.1:354608-356939 GCF_000317375.1 Microtus ochrogaster
CCCTCCCTCTCTCCCTCCCTCCCTCCCTCCCTCCCTTCTTTCTTTCTTTCTTTCTTTCTTTCTTTCTTTCTTTCTTTCTTTCTTTCTTTCGTGGTTGATCAAACTCAGGACTGCATGCAAGCTAGGCACGGTCTTCTCGTTTGTATCTTACAATGAAGTGTAAGCAAATTTATCATCTAAATATGCTTTTAACTTTATAGGTTTGCAAATGACTTACACTGTTTATTATTGTTAGTTTTGTATATGACTTGCATTATTAATTATTGCTCAATAATATAGTTTTTAGATTTCTGTACCATAATCTAAGGAAGAAGGCACAACATTTTACATTTATTTATTTATTTTGAGACAGAATCTCACTATGTGACTCTGATGGCCTGCAACTTGCTAGGTAGCCAGACTATCCCTGACTTCACAGCAGTTTGAATGCTAAGATTAAAGGCACGCACTACCACATATGCACATATATGTGTGCATATACATGTGCTACATTATATATATTTGGTACCACACTTTTTCTAACAAGATTCTTCTTATTAAATGTTTGGGCTACTTTCTAGTCTTGTTCTATCGTGACTAATGCTGCAATGAGTATCCTTTATTTACTGTGTGTGTTTTCGTCTGAGTACTATGGTAGGCGTAATTTTTCAGGCCTTTAACTCATGGGGCCAGATTGCCTTCAAAAATGGCTGCAGACAACACACCTGAGTTTCCTTCCTAAGCTCACTTCTGTAGGACTGCTCCTGTCATCCTTCTGGCCTTGGGACGAAACTGGGGGTTTAAAGGTCCTGCGTAACTGTTTTCCAGAATTTACAATTGAAAGTTCACCTCAGTATTTTTTTTCCCCCACAAAACATTGAAATATGAGGGAGGCTGATTGGCCTGTCATGTGTTTGTAAAGCTCAGCCTGCCCTGAGTCCTGAAAGCGTCCATCTTGAATTCAGGAACTCTGTCTCTACTAATGGGGAATTACCCCAGAGCTCCACCATGGTGGTGGCGGTGGCGGTGGCCTCTCTTGCCTCTGAGTAGCTATCTCTGGCTGTCAATTTGCTTTGGGGACCCTTCTAAAAGTTATATTTACTTACTTTTGTGCTGGCCAAAGCTACTCACTTTGCCATCCTTCCGATGCGTGTCATGAGGGACTAGAGATTCAGAAGGGACATGCGGCTCCTACCTAAACCACACAGCAAGGAGATTTCAGCGTTTGTAGCTGGAAACTATTTCTTCAGATCTTTCTCAGTTTAATCAGGGCTAGGTACTTTCTTTTCCATGTTCTCACAGGAAGTAAGAGAGAACAAGTGAAAAAGGAGGAATGGGGGGAATATTGAACAAGAACCTCACGTGTAACTGATTCCACTAGGTAGAGAGGCACACAGACACACTCGGCCCGGTTAGAGAAAGCATGCTGACTCTTCTTTCTTCGCTTACGAAACTGAAAACCTTTAACTTGCTACTTAGCAGTATTGCAAATTAAAGGCAGGAAAAAGCCAAACTGGGTGAAAATGAAAGGTCTCTCCACACCCCCAGTTGCAGGGAAAACCATGCCATTTGTACACACTTCTGTTGTTTTCTGCTTGGTTTCTCACTAAGTTCACTGGCACCCCCAGAGTCAGTTCAAGTTCCCCCGGGGAAGGGAGCTGTGGCCTGGTCAGAGTGGGGCTCTTTTCAATACTGTTCAATATTAATGGATACTGCTTTAATTGTTTTGAAATATTGATTGGAGAAATATAGAGTGTGGTCTTATCCAAGCTTCCCGTGTCCATCTTGATCACAAACACATAAATAGACCCATGGCTTGGGAGATCAATACCAGACAAGTTTGCAAATCTGTTTTTCTTTTTCTTTTTCTGTGAGTTCCTGGAACATTATTGGTGCCTGGGATATAGTGTGACCCCCTGCACCCTGTGAGTATTCATGAAGCAATGACAAGGTCTCAGGTAGCTCTGGCTAGCAGCAACCTGCTGGGTAGCTGAGGATAACCCTGAATTCCCCAGGCATCCTGCCTCTCAAGTGCTAGGATTACAAGCACATTCCACCCCACACTTGGCTGCTGTCTCCGTGTAAAAGCCTCACGTGGCAGAATGGCCATCTGAAAATTTATCAAATACTCTCACTCTCAGAAGTACCCCTTTGTTGAATACATATTTGATTTATTTTTCCAATGGGGATACATTTTTACTTTGTGCTCTTCCCTGTTAGTGGGTTTAAGGACACATGGGAGGCTGTGCTAGCAATGTTCTGATCCAGTCCAAGGTATCTGGACAATGTTGCTCAATGTTGAGGAGCAAAGAGATGTCTGTATGAGGCAAGTGTCTTACTGTGTAGCCTCGT
>NW_004949195.1:357104-368283 GCF_000317375.1 Microtus ochrogaster
TTTTTTTTTTTTTTGGCCCTCTCTATGTGATATGCCTTAAGGGGTGAAATCCTGTGTGAGGGTGGGAGTGGCTCAGCGGGCCAAACATTCAGGAAGTCAGGAGAGGGATATTAGCTTGATGTCCTAGGCCATAGAGGTCCTGATTATTTGGGGTCAGGGCTGTGACCTGATATAAACTGAATACCTTTTGCACAGTTGCGCGCTTTAGCAGGGAGATCCGATGGCAGCCCTCGCCATGTCCCGGACTGACAGCTTGGCTGTGCCTCTGCCTCATTGTCTGTTTCGCTTGTTATTGTCATGGCCAACAAAACAAACAGGACTTTAAATGCTCAGCGCTAGACTGTTTTTCACTACTCAAACTGTGTCCTTACATGTGGTTTGCCAGTTTATTACTGGTTAAAATCTGAGCTACATTGATTGGTGCGTCCCCAAAATAGAACAGAATCCAGTTGATTTGTTTAGCAGGCATTTGATGACATTGTAGCCTCTGCTATGGGTTATAAATAACAGTTGTTGGGGCTGGGGAGATGGCTCAGCAGTTAAGGGTGTGCACTTCCCTAGCAGAGCCCCAGAGCTCAATTCCCAGCCCCCACAGGAGCAGCTCCACTGGGGTCCCCTGGGATCCAATGGTCTCTGAGGTAAAGCCCTGAACTCACATCCGCACACCCGCATGCAGACACGCACACATACACATTGTTAAAGAACAATAAAAAGAAAAGTTAAAAAATTCACGGGTGGGGGCTGGAGAGACGGCTCAGCGATTAAGAGTCCTGGCTCTTCCAAAGGACCCAGGTTCAATTCCAAGCATCCACTTGGCAGCTCACAACTGTCGGTTACTTCAGTTCTAGGGGATCTGATACCTTCACACCAATGCACATAAAATAAAGTTAAGTAAAAAAAAAAAATCAGGGTTGTTGCTATGCATCTCTGGATGGGTAGAGAATGTAAGATTATACACAAATGCAAATCTGGTGGTGTAACCTGTGTTCTCTCAGTTTGAGTGTGATGCAGACCATGCTGAGTCCCGGTTTAGTGAATTGACCAGGTTTCTTATTTGAAGCTCACTTGATTGTGATTTACCTCTCATTCCTTTCCCCTCTATTTGTTTACTCTTTGCTTGCTAAATAAATGAAGGCGTTTGTTGAATTTTTGCCTCCTCCTACCTCAAACTTTGGAATATATGAAATGAGACCATGACACTTAATTGTAAAATATACATTTGAATGCCACCATTTGGACTCTGCGCTTAGTATCTCTTTCTCAGTCTTGGAGTGTTTCTTCCAGTGTTGGGAATGGAACCCAGGGCCTCATGCATGCTAAATAAATGCTCTAACATTCTACCAGGAAGATGACTCTTTCTGGTCCAGAGGTGGTTAATTTCTGTCTGGACCTGAAAAAGTCAACACTTGAGGAGAAGACAGGCCTTTATTTTCTGAAATGTCGAGTTGTCTGCTGTGGATGAATACCTAACAGGATGGCACTCTGCACCTGTCACCTGCCAATGACTGCTCAGGATTCACCAGGGGGTGATGCCCCAGGAAGAAAAGCTAGGTTTGAGCCCCTCCCCCCCACTTACGTAAGAGGATGCGGGATGCACAAGAACAGGCCCCTGGTCACTGTTGAGATCCAGAGTGGCATTTGCCTTCGAGACACACAGAGCCCATTCCAGGTTTTCGCTAGTAAGGATGAAGGTGCCTAATACCCTGTTCCAGCAAACCGAATGCGAGGATGAGGATTATGGATTTTTTTTTTAACTTATTGTCTCGGGAGAGTGAATGGGAATGTTTGGTGAGAAAACTTGTTTTGAGGACAGACTCCGGGGAAGTCTGAACCTGCAGTATGTCTCTGATAGAAACGGGGCGTGTGCCGTGAAGCCATGCATTCCAGCCTCCTCTCTGTGTGACCTTTCCTCTTTGGGTTTGGGTCACAGCCTTTGGGGAGAGGGTGGGGGAAAGCAGCAGAATTGATATTTATTCCAGCGATCTGGATTGTAGTTAATTAAAGTCTGCTTGGGAGGATGGCTGCTCCTGTAGCACTTTACGAGGACGAGTTTCTTAATGAATAGCTATTCTTCAAGCGTGTTCTGGCTCCAGGAGGGGATGTGAGGAGTAATTAGCTCTGAAGGCACAGTCAAAAGTATAAAGTTTGCTCTCGAGCCAGGAACTTTATTTGCATATCAAATGAATGGCGGGGTTACGTTCCTGTCTCAGCGTCTCTAGTTATCCTAATCAGTAAAGAAAAATGAAACCAGATGTTTTCGTTTAAGTTTTGAATTGTGTTACAATTAAAATAAAAGTCAGGCTGAAGTATCTCCCTCTAAACCCAACCTAATCATTCCTCCAGATAGAGTTCTCTGAAAGGCTCGTGGCGTTTTGAGAGTAGAATCCAGCGTTTTGCTGGATTTTGCCGTTGGCTGTGAGCTGCGCACACATTTTGTCCTTTCCTGTCAGTTGCCTCAAGTACTGTTTTCGTTGTGGCTTCAGCAACTCTCGCTCAGAACGGAGCAGGACTGAGTCATGGAAAACACTAGCTAGGGCAGTTAGAAGAGCCAGTTCTCATCTGTGATCATTCCTTCATGGAGATCTGTGCTTTGGGAAAGTGGTCCTCTCTCCGGTTAGATGCGGAGTCTTTAAGAGAACTCGCACATCAAGAAAGGGCCAGATGCAGCATGTTGATCCCTAGAAACTGGATAATTTAAACTTCAGGGCAACACAGACTTGCAGCTAAACGTGAACGTCTGACTGGGAATGAAGCTTGCCTAGCACAAGTGAGGCCCCGTCCTAGCACTGAAAAATAAAGAAGTAAAGATGGATGTCCGTGATAGAAACGCTAAGAGCTAATAGTACTCAAAAAAAAAAAAAAAAAAAGAATTCCGTGAATTAACTGAATGTACAACTTTAAAAAAATCTATTTGTCTTAAGAGTAATGTTTAACACCTCTTTTCTGTTATATAGCAATCCATGTTCATTCCAAAAAGTTTCCAAAAAATTCAGAAAGAGAAAGAGAAACTTCAATTTGACTTAGAACAAACCCCTAGCATTTTGGTACATTTCTGTTCTCTGTGTTTTTCTTTTATGTCCTATGTGGTTTATGTTTTAATCATAGTCTTTCTACTACTTTGATTGATTTCTCTCACGTTAGAAAACTGTATGAACTGCTTCCCACATCCTTACTCTGAAAGTCCGTTCTGATCTTCTGTTTTGTGATTGTGGGTATCAGCTGGACTGGTGCCACCTTTTCCTTAGGACAGAAAGCTTACTATTAGGTGATGTATTGGGATACAGGCATGGAGTACCCCACTGTGTGTGTGTGTGTGTGTGTGTGTTTGTGGGGAGGGGTTTCAGTTTATGGCAACAGAATGCAGCAGTAACTAGTCACGAAAGAACAGCAATCATGGCAGGGCAGGAGCAGCCCCGAGCCAGCGTGCCTGTGTTTGATCCCTGGCCTTGCACTAATTGCTGTCCTGCATTACCATGGGCAGGCAATACCATTTCTGACAATCCGTGAGTTGTAAATAGCAATATAAAAACAAGTTGGTGTAAGGTCCCAACATTCCATGACTGTTTCCTTGATAAGATGACCACAATTCAACCAGGCGGAAAGAATGACCCACCCTTGTTCCATTTATGCGGAATAGACAAGCTTTTACTCCTGTCATCTGAATTTCTCCAGCTTTAGGAAAATGTTGGTGCCGATACAGTATGATTCAGACTCTGGACACTTCTGCTTTTTCTTCATTCAGCAGATTGGACATGATTTTATGTTGCCTTGGTTTACAGTTGGGGAAGCTGGAGAGGTCAGACTGGGGGCCCAGTGCGAGGAGCCCACCCTCCATCTGGCATTCCTGGATCCCACACCGCAATGGAAACAGCCCTGTCAGGACCTTTCGGTGCCCCAGTGGGAGACGAGGCCTATCTGTGCTATCATTGCTGCCTGTCTTCCTGTCCATGGAAGTTGGACAGAGACAAAAGCAAGGTTTCGATTTTGACACTATCCCTCGCCTCATCCATCTGGATTCTTGAATTTCATTATGCTACTCACACATACCTTTAGTCATTCATTTTACAGATGGCAACAATTTGTTCTTGACAACTGATTCGAAATATCTTTCCAATCAGTGGTTAGGTCCAGTATCTGCACGATACGATGATAAATTGAAGTCACGTTCCAACTAAGCTCAACTCACAGATGTATGCAGGGACATGTGTGCGTCTGTCACCGAAGCACCCTTCTGGGTCCTTAAGAGTAGAATCTGGCCTACAGTGGAGATACAGAAAAAGTAAAGTGTATACTCGGGGAAGACATGCCTGAAGGAAGGGAGGGCATGAGGTGCGATTGTACCTGAGAAACAAGGGCTTGAAAACACTTCTCTTTGTTGTTGTACTTCTAGTCATTCATTCATTCATTCATTCATTCATTAATTCACTTTAATTTAGGTCTATGGGTGTTTGACCTGCGTGTGTTTCTGTGTATCATCTCCATGTAGGGTGCCTTTGGATGCCAGAAGAGGGGTTCAGATTCCCTAGAATTGGAGTTGGTTGTGAGCTGCCAGAAATCAAACCCAGGACCTCTGCAAGAGCAGCCAGTGCATTTTAACTTATGAACCACCTCTCCAGTCCCTACACTGTGATTTCTATTTAATAAATTTTGAAAAAAAATGTTTTCAGGGAAAACTGCTATGTGGTACACATGGCTGTTTCTTTTAGGAATGGGAACCCAGCCGCTCTTAAACACTTGGGCATTTTCAGGACTTTTCGGTTGCCCAGGATTTAAAGCCAATCTGCAGAGTGCGTCAGAGCCTCTTGGGGGCAAGGGATAATAACTATGCGCTATTGCTCGATGAGAGACTGGGATAGAATTAAGCCGGGCGTCTCTAATATTTGCATCTGTCGTTGGATAACTGATGACTTACTAGAGATTTGCGTTCTTCCAAGTCAGTCAGCACGACCCACTGTTTCTCTGCGGCTGACGGGTGCCTTGGCCAGTGTGCGTTCCAAATGTGAGGCGAGGCAGGCTTCCACAAAATCTACGACGTGATGTCATCCAGTGGCAATCATGAAAAGATAGTGAGGGACGTTTCTGCTAGACACTGTGGAAAACTCAGAATGAGGCTTTTATTCCCCAGATGCTCTTGATCCCAAGGACCGTTCTGGGGTACTGTTCCTCAGCATCCACTCACCACCCTGCCTTGCTCGCCTAGACGCTGCTTCTCGGTTCTCACTCCCCACCTCCAGTCTCTTATGCTGCCTGGGCTTAGTGCACTTCCATCGGGGAATTCTCTTCTATGGCTTTTTTAAAAAATAAATTCCATTATTATTATTTTTTAATTGCGTGGGATACATGTGGGAGTCAGATGGGTCTCCTTCTCCACCATGTGCGCTAGGAGCCAGGTGCTTTCCTTTAACTGCTGGACCTTCTCCTCTGCCATGTTGGCCTCCGTGTCTAACACAGCTCCCCTCCACAGCCCCCTGAAGCTAAAAGACATTTCTTTTCACCCTCAGCAGCCAGGTCACAGTAGGTCATCAGTCTGTGAAACATAATCCCCATGAACTTGAAACGTTTACTTGAGCCTCTTCTCACAATGGAGGCGTCTCTGATACCTTAGTGTTTCTGCAGGCATCTGAGCTGCAGGCAGCCTTGGCCTTCCTCTGGGCTCTCTTGGGGCTCTTGTTCCTGTTCTAGCCCGAAACCACTTAGATGAAGGGTGGGCTGCTTGTACTTGTCTCCCAGCCCCTCTCCTCTGACTCCTCCAGTCCTAAACCAAAGTGGTACCAAGTTTAAGAAGAATTTGCTTAATGAAAGAATGAATGGGAGCAAAAGATGTAGATTCTGAATCATTTATTGTGCCAGGTGGTGGGGGTGCACACCAGCATTTTCCATAATTGATCTATAACATTCTCTACAAAAGAGTAGCCATTATTTCTGACTTTCATACCTTGTCTTTCAAAAACTTAAAGGAAGAAGTTTTTGTCATATAAATAAGTTACATAAATTGAGAGAAAAATGTTTGAGGATTTCAGAAAAGAAAAGTAAAGCTTTCTGCATTTTCTTTCTTTTTTAAAAATATTTATTTATTTATTTGTTGTGCATACAATATTCTGTCTGTGTGTATGTCTGCAGGCCAGAAGAGGGCACCAGACCTCATTACAGATGGTTGTGAGCCACCATGTGGTTGCTGGGAATTGAACTCAGGACCTTTGAAAGAGCAAGCAATGCTCTTAACCACTGAGCCATCTCTCCAGCCCTGCATTTTCTTAGGACCCATTTATGTTAGGAAGAATACCTTGAAGATGTGTGTATGAATCTCTCATGTGTAGCTATAACACACAGTGATTTATACTGGAACCTTCCCCCCTTTTATGGTATTGGGACTGAATCCAGGGCTTGCATACACACTTGCTCTATGACTGAGCCACATCATAGCCCTTTCTCATTTTGTATTTTAGGACAGAATCTTGCTAAGATGCCCAGGCTGGACTTGAACCTGCAGTCCTCAGCCTCTTGGATAGTGGGAAGTACAAACCTGGATTTCCGGTCCAGCTAGGTGGAATATCAAAGAGAATATTTAGTTTAGTGAGGTGAAGGAGTCTTTCTAGTCTTCTTGACAACACCAAGTTGTGTTGGCATGACGGCGATAGATATATTAATGTAAACAATACCTCAAGAATGTAAGTCTAATCACATAGACAAAAACATCCCCATATATTACTTATAATGGAAATCTTGCCTTTGAAAATTTAGTTTATTTTCTCTATATGACAAAGGGGGTGGAGGTTCCTGCAGGTGTCAAAGCAGTCAGGGATCTGCATAGAGGTGAGAATAAAAACTTGGTTCAGATTGACTCTGTCAACCTGTTTCAAACTTCAGGGAGTCTGATGCCAGTATATTTAAACACAATATAATCTGGAAAAAAGTTTTCTGGTTTAATACAATCCCCAGTGCACAAGAAAGCATTATTACATTACAACTCAAGTGAAGGTAAATGTCATTTCTCCCAAGAAGATGGGTTCTAGAATTAGGCTATCTGTACTGGCTTAAGGTCCCATGGAAGGGTCTAGCCTGGTCTCAGTCATACAGACAGTGTACAGGTCTTTTGGGCTATTAGTCACCTCTGGTCCTGGGTGAGGGAGCATGGGGGAGCCTCTGGCTGTACAGATAAAGTCATTTAAACTATTAGGTATCTTCAGTCCCTGTGTCAGAGCTCCTGGCCCTGACTGAAAGGATCATTTCAATTACTAGCTACCTCCAGTCCTGGTTGTAGGAGCTTGATTTGGCCTGGTCCAACAGATCGTGCTCTTCATCACTTCCTAGTCTCAGTTTGCTGGATGGAAGAACAGGTTATACATCCATTTCTTTCCGAGGACAGGCCTGCGTGTTTAACACTCTTGGTTTCCGTGGAGATTTGCGGACGGACACAAGGACCTTCACACTCCCAACATATAACCTAAGAGATCTTGACATTTTAAGGACAGGATTTCCTTTTGGCAACTGTAGAAGATGTGTTATTTAGGCACATGATGTGGGAATGATTTCTTATTAATAAAGAAACTGCCTAGGCCCATTTCATAGGCCAACCCTTAGGTAGGCGGAGAAAACAGAACAGGATGCCGGGAGAAAGAAGCTGAGTCAGAGAGTCGCCATGGTTCCCGCACTCCAGGCAGATGCAGGTTAAGATCATTCCTGGTAAGCCGGCTCGTGGACTACATAGAATAATAGAAATGGGTTAGATTAATATGTAAGAGCTAGCCAATAAGAGGCTGGAACTATTGGGGCCAGGCAGTGTTTAAAAGAATACAGTTTCCGTGTAATTATTTTGGGTATAAAGCTAGCCGTGCAGGCGGCCGGGTGCTGGGGACGGAGCCCCGCCGCTCTTATTTCAACAGGCACACTCTGGGGGATTTCAACATTTTCCTCCTCTATCTTTGTGGAGATCCTTTCTTTGTCTTTTGTTGTTGTTGTTTGTGTGTTTTTAATGGTAAACAAGAAGACAACAACAACCACAATGACATACCAAAACCCCAGGGGCCAGGGAGGTAACAGCAGGTTAATCGCTTGCCGTAAGAGCGTGAGGATCTGAGTGTGGAGTCACAAGACCCATATAAGACACGAAGTACAGAGAGTTAGCATCTGTCACCCCAGCTCAGAAAAGGCAGAGATTGGCAGATCTCCAGAGCACAGCAGTGTCTTGGTTAGTGTGTGTGTGTATGTGTGTGTGTGTGTGTGTGTGTGTACTTGACACAAACTAGAATCCTCTAGGAAGAGGAACCACAACTGAGAAAATGCCTCAGTCAGATGGCCAGTAGGCAAGCCTGCATTTCTTGACTTGGGAAGGCCCCGCCCACTGTGGGCAGGCCCACTCCTGGACAGGGTGGTCTTGGATGGTACCAGTAAGCAGCATCCATGGCTTCTACATCTGTTCTTGACTCCAGGTTCTTGCCTTGAGTTCTTGTTCTGACATCCCTTCATCATGGACTGTGACAAACCCTTTCATACCCATGTTGGTTTTGGTTACATACAGCAATAGAAAGAAAGCTAGGACGTCCAGGTTCAGTGAGATTATGTACAAATGCACACACACAAGCATCTATATACACATCTCACTCTCAAACAATACCCAGATATTAACATTAAGTTTACCTTTCTGTGTGTGAGTATACTTACATTGTACAACAACCCTCTGGAACTACTACTAATTCCCTTCCCCTTCATCTTTGACAACCCCTTTCAACTTTCTGTGTGTGTGATTTGGGGCCACATTATATACTTCGTGTGAACAGAACCATGTGGCATTTGTCCTTCTGTGCTTGGTTTATTTGACTCGGCATAATGGCCTCTAGCTTCATACATGCTGTATAATCTGACAGGATTTTCTTTTTTTCAAAAGTTGTTTAATATTCCCTCCATATGAAAATACCATATTTTCTTTGTCTTTCTGTCATTAATATGCATATTTGGGTCGCTTCCACCTCTGAACTATTGCCAAACAATGTTGCCGTGAATGCGGTGGGAGTCCCGTTATCTCCTTGACATATTGATTTCATTTCCTGTGGGTTTTGGTTCAGTTGTAGGATGGCTAGGACTTATGATGGCTCCAGTTTTTCTTTCTTGAGGAACTTTTGTCCTTTTCCATAGTGACTGTGCTGGCGTTTCAGCTTCTCTTCCTTGCGCTCTCTTTCTTTCTGTTCTCTTGGCAGCAGCCGTCCTAATCGATGTGAGATGGGAGTTATTGTGATCTTGATATTTTCCTTGACTAGTAGCATCAAGAATTTTTTGTTACCTTTTGTTTACTTTCAGAAAAATGTAGACAATATTATGTGTGCATCTGAATGTGTATGTGTGAGTATACATGCTTATGTCACCATGGGCACGTGGAGGTCAGGGGACCACTTGCAAGGGTCAGTTCTCTCGTTCTACCACATCGAGTCGCCACCATTGTCGTCAAGTGCTTTAACTGCTGTGCTATCTTGCTGGTCCCCATTTATATATCTTTTCTTGTTTGTTTTCGGGAAGAATGTCTCTCCTTTGTCCATTTAAAGCTGGGTTGCATTTGTTGCTATCGTGCAGCTATTCAGGCTTGTCATCCACTCTAGATGTTATCTTACCTTTGTCAGGCATCTGCTGTTCGAATAGCTTCTCCCGCTTTGTGGGTTTCTTTTACACTCTACTGCTTGTTTCCCTTGATGGTCACACAGTTTTAATTATTATTTTGGTTTTTAAGTACTGACAGTTTGAATAATGACTAATAAAATATTCTTGGTTATCCAAACATGTTTATGTAAGTAAAATAATAATAAAGATTGACTCGGTGTTAGGCTTTGATCATAAAGACATGCATAAAATGTACATCAACCCAAATATAAACCCTGGTTCCTGATAGTTTAGGTGAAAGATTATACTCTGTGTGTGTGTTTGTGTGTGTGTGAGTGTGTGTATATGAGTGTGTGATTCACCTTAATTTTTAAGAACAAGTTACTGTCACTGAACTCAGAAGTTACTATTTCAGCTAGACTGATTGGCTAGGCCCCTGCTCCCTCAGTCCCAAGTTTTCAGTTTCTAGTTACCAGGCCAGGTTTTTGAGTGGGTGCGGGATCTGAACTCAAGGCTCAGGCTTGCGCAGTAAGTGCTTCATCCACTGAACCAGATCCCTAGTCCCCTACTTTAGTTTTTTTTTCTAGAGTTTTTTTTTTATTTCAACCATTTTAAAACAGTTTGAGATTATTCTATCTATCTATCTATCTATCTATCTATCTATCTATCTATCTATCTATCCTAGTTATTAATTTATTTAAAACAATAGGGTCTTGAAGCCTTGGCTGGTGTTGAACTCATTATGTAGTATAAAGTACGAAGTATGTAGTATATAATTTCTGGCCTCCCGCCTCCACCTCCACTGAAGCTCTAGGCCTGTACTACCATACATGAGTACATACTGGGTATGGAACCCAGGGCCTTTCACATGCTTGTCAGGCCCTCTATGAATTGAGCTTATATCTCCAGCCCTAAAACAATTACAAACTTTACTTTTGACAAAATGAAAGTAGGGCTGGAGAGATGGCTCAGTGGCTAAGAACACTGGCTGCTCTTCCAGAGGACAGGGTTAAATTCCTAGGACTCAAATGGCAACTCACAACTGTCTGTCATTCCAATTCCAGGGGATCCAACACCCTCATACATACATATATACGGGCAAAACACTGATGCACATATAATAAAAATAAATTATTTTTTTAAAAAGATGCCTGATTTATAAAAAATGAAAGTAGCCTTTTACTATAAACATTATGCTAATGAATGTGACATGTGCTCTTTCTTTTTTAAACATTTCCTTTAGTATTCCAGTCAAACATTCTTTTTTCTGAGAAGTGGTTGCAGTAAAGACACACCTTAGAAGCCCAGGAGGGCCTGGGGTTTAGTTTCCTGTGAACCCAGCCTTTCCTTTCCCTAGCAGAGGCAGATGGACTTGCTTTAACTTGGTGAACATCTGAGGAACACAGTCTGATGCTCTTGGGCCTTTCTATAGTTCTTTACTACCTCATTGACCTGTAGGTACTTCAGCAGTCTGCTGGGGTTAGATTTTTCTTCTGAGGAACATAACAGACCAGAGAGAGCCCAGAGTTCTGGTGCAGGCAGCATAGGTCCTTTGACTCCTCTCAGGATGGGCAGATAATGGATAATGCTT
>NW_004949195.1:368393-377596 GCF_000317375.1 Microtus ochrogaster
CTTGTACATTGTAAAGATTTGCCACTCATATTGGTTTAGTAAAATGCTGATTGGCCAGTGGTCAGACAGGAAGTATAGGTGGGACAACCAGACTAGGGGATTTCTGGGAAGAGGAAAGGCAGAGATGCAGTCATCATCGAGAAGCAGAGGAAGCAAGATGAGAATGCCTTACTGAGAAAAGGTATCAAGCCACATGGCTGAACATAGATAAGAACTAGTTAAGTTGTAAGAAGAGGCAGCTAGTAACAAACTTGAACAAAAGGCTAAACAGTTTACAGTTTATAATTAATATAAGCTTCTGTGTGTTTCTTTGGGACTGAATGGCTGCGGGACTGGGTGAGACAGAAACTATCTACAGACAAACACACACACACACACACACACACACACACACACACACGCATGCATGCAACAGTTTTGGCTGTCCTGTAGACCAGCTGTCCTTGAACCCACAGAGATCCACCCGTCTCTGCCCCCTGAGTGCTGGGATTAAAGACGCGTGCCATCACCGCCTGGCTGTTCTTGGTTTTGAGCAATCTGCTGACAGGCTTTCCTGACTCCTGAAACCCAGTTCAGAAGAACAAAGCTAGAACACGTGACACGTCCTGCACGCTGATGGGAGAGTTAGGACTTGTGCACAGGGTGTTCGCTCAGAACTGCAATGCTGTCAAGAGAGTGTGTTCAGGACTCAGAGTTGGCTAACAAAAGACCCCAGACTCCAATGTTGGCTTTGTTTGTTCTGTTTGACGGAATCCAATATCATCATTCCATTTTCAACTCTTATCATAAAAACCACGAAATCAAGGCATTTGCTTACTGCTGGTTTCCGTCTGTCTTAAAGACTCAGAGTAGCAATTTTATATGGGATTCTGTCTTTTGTTTTTAATGTGCATCGACGTTTCACCATGGGTGTCAGGCCCCTGGAACTGGAATTACAGACAGTTGCGAGTTACCATGTGGGGGCTGGAAATTGGTCCCAGGTCCTCTGGAAGAGCAGTCGGTGCTTAACCACTGAGCTATCTCTCCAACCCTTGGGCAGGATTCTGAAAACTGCTGTCTAATGATCAGCAGTAGCCCAAACTGGGGAAATGGAAATAAATCATGTCAGAGTAAACAACAGTGTAAAAACTAAAACCATTCAACTCAGGACTTACTTTAGCTCCCATAACAGAAACCCCTACTTTTAAGTAACACCTCCACACATTTAACCTGGGAAATCTGGATGTTTCTTCCTGGCAGGTGTCAGGTCTGACGTGTTAACCAGCAGTTCACGTGTTTAGACCCACAGGGTTCAGGGGAGAGTTTCTCACAGATTGCTGGCACATGGATTTTTTTGTGGTTTCTCTGTCTGCTTTTTCAGAGAGCGTCCTGCTGATTCTACCTATAACAGCAGAATAATAAAGTGTCTGGAGGTTATGACCATGCTATTGATCATGCACTAAATATCTTGGCTAAGACAATAATAAATCAGGCCAAGCCAAGTATATTTTATTTTTAAACAAAGCTATGTCTCTTTACCTCCTTTTCTAATGAACACCGCCTTACAGGATTAAGGAGAGGCTAGAATGATGGGAAATTACTTTTAAAGGAAAATACAATGATATGCAGAGTTAAAAGGCAGCCGTAGAAATTATTAAAGGTCCAGCACAAGTGATATCCAAGCCCAATAAAAGCCTTGTGCATGATATGTTGATTGTTATTAGTTTTTAGCCTTCGCCGTCTTTGGGGACTTTGCTGGCATGGATTTCTCATTTAGCAGAGAGCAGTTAGCTGTATTGTGCACGGTTCTATGGGGCCATTGTGCTTCGTTCCTATTTACCTCATCCTTGTGGGCAAACATCTGCTTTCCTGTCTTGTTAGAACTGCAGCTGGATTTCTGGAATTCTGTGGCTGTCTGGTATTTTCTTCTGCATATTAATAAGATTACATTGCATGTAGGGATCTCGCTGTCATTTCAAAATAAATACCCCCCTAATACTATAGATCATGAAAATTATATAGGTTTATGATGAAATATTTAAGCCATGAAGAGTACAGACATTAGGAACAATGACAAAAATCCTACTGCATTAAAACTAGTTATCATTAGTTATGACATATTGGTGATCATCTTTATAGGTGGTTTTCCATGCATACGTATTTACATAAAATGTGAATAAATTACATATTCATCTAAACTTAACTGTAAACGTGATTTTATGTGTAACCCTTTTCCACACTAATACCTACATCATTATTTTAATGGTTGCATTGTCTGTATTATATTTAAAATATAACATTGCCCTGTGTAGACCTTCAATCAATAATGTTGAATGAATGAACATTAGCTTATGTACTCAACGTCTGGGGCTGATGTAACTGAATGGTAAAATATTTGCCTACTTGCCTTCCATGTCTGAGGCCCTGAGTGTAATCCCCAACACCATAGAAAACCAAAACGAAGACACCCTACCCCAATTGCCTACTCCTGGACATGGGTGATCTCTGAGTTCTCACTCTTAAAGATAACACACCAGTGCACGCCCCTTTGCCCCTTCTATTCAAGTAAAACCTATCAAAGTTGACTCAAAGGCTAGAAACGGTGGAGTTTGCTGCTAAATGCCCAAATATGTCCTAGCCATCCATTTACCGTTATCAACAAAACACGATGTCTGTTTCTCCACATTTTCCCCAGTCGGCTCATTGTTGTAGGTCTTTTTAGAATTTGCTATTCTGAAAAAAAAAACCTGCTTACTGGTTTTTCTCATATTATTGCTGTTACAAGCAAGACCAGTGTCTATTTATCTGAATTTTAAAAACACATTTCTGGCTCTTTGCCCAAAGGTTTTTCTCTTGAAACTCTAGAGACCCATTTTAATAAGATCATTTAATTTTATAATCCTAAAATAGAATACAAAATACTGCCCCCACCCTTCCCCCTACTCCCATGCAGGAGTCTGAACTCAGGACTCAAGTGCTAGGCACGCATTCTACCCCTGAGACCTCCAGCCCAAATACTTCTTTGGATTGGGTGTGCTAACGAACAAATGAATTGATCCACAGTTTTCATTTGTTCAAAGAGCAAAAAGATAATTTAGAGATTTTACATCTCAGTACAGTGTCTCTGTCTGAAGGATTCCTGCTAAAATCAAGAGATATCTTAAAAAGGCAATAGTTATTTGGAGGCAAATAAAACAATAAAAATAGTTATTTGGAGGCAAATAAAAAAATTCAGTATCTGAATTCTAACAGTGTGTGGGAGAAGCAGCCCATCATCCTTCTCTGTCCAAATGGCAGGCTTCCTTTTCCAGGCAGTAAATATAGTGCTTATATTTTTGTTTGTTTCAACTCCCCAATACTACAGCAACCATGTAGTTGGGGGGTGGTGGTCAGAGACCAACGTCAGGTGTCCTCAGGAGCCATCCACCTTGTGTGTCTCAACCCTCACCCCTGCTCCTGGTACTGGCTGAATTAATGAGGGGTTTGTCAGTGACAGCTGTCCTGGAACTCTTGTACAGAAGCAGATGAACAGAAAACCTGGCTCCCTGGTTAGTACTGGGGTCTCTTGGCAAAGCATCTACGACCTGAGAGTCCAGGAGGCTTGACTGCCAGGCCACAGACATTGAGAAGTCAGGAAGTAGGGAAGGGAGTCCAATTCCCTGAGCACAAGCTCCTGGGGAACATGGCTGGCGAGTTCACTGAGGTCAGGCAACCATATCTCGCCTGGGACATCAGGAAACTCCTGAGAAGAGCCAGGACCCCAAAGCTTAGCTGTGAGTGAAGGGGTCAGAGAAGGGAGCAGCTCAGTCTTCAGGAGCCAAGTGAAGAAGAAAATTCTTAAGTTGGAGGCTGCCCTGGGCTACAGTACGGCGAGATTCAGCGTCCCGCATCTTCATGTCACCTATGACAACAGCCAGGGCCATCCCCTCAGCCACACTAGTCATTCACGGTCCACACACACAAAAGGCCATCATAGCCCTGGACCTGCACCCTGCTGGAAATCTCTGGGTGGGTAACCAGCTGATTGCGGTGGAGCTGGAGGGGAAATCTGGGCTGCAGAGAGGGCGGGCCCTCGACTTTGCTACTGATTAGCGGCTTCGCAGGCGCCATTCCCATTCGCTGTACATCTCCACTGATTCTGACAGTACCAGATGGATGTCTGGACTTCCTCTAGCACACTTACAAGAGATGAATCTGGTACCACACAAGCCCCAGTTCCCAGATGTCAGTGCACCAGTCTTCTCATGGCTGTGGAGGGGCGGATGAACTCATTTCCCTGTGTCTGGTGTCTGTCCTCTTCTGGTGCGGCTTCTCTGTTGACTTTCTTTGTCATTTAGCTGGAGGGCGCTAAGGGTTCAGAAGATGAACCCATACTTCCTCTATGCCGTGGTGAAGGCCCCCACAAGCACCTGGGAGACACTCATTCCACTTTATATTTTGAGAGATCATCTCTCACTGGGACCCAGGGGTTGCTGATTGGGCGAGGCTGGCCGGCCAGTGAACCCCAGGTATCCAATTGTGTCCCTGTCTTCCCAGCGCTGGAATTACAAGTACGCACCTCTTAACTCAGTTTTATGTTGGTTCTGGGATCAAATTCAGGTCCTCATGTTTATACAGCAAGGACTTTGCCAACTGAGCTATCTCCATAGCCTTCTTTGCCCCAGCATCATCCACCAACTACGTCTCTAATTACCCCTTGAGATAGTTTGAATATAATTGGCCCCATAATCTCATAGGGAGTAGCACATGTAGGAGGTGTGGCTTTGTTGGAGTGGATATGGCCTTGTTGGAGGAAGTGTGTCACTGTAGGGATGGACTTTGAGGTTTCCTATGCTCAGGATACTGCCCAGTGTATCAGTCTACTTCCCGTTTCCTGTAAGATGTAGGACTCTCAACTATTTCCTGAGTATCAGATCTGCCCGAATGTCACCATGCTCCCTGTCATGATGATAATGGGACTGAACCTCTGAAACTGTAAGCGAGCCACCCCAATTAAATCTTTTCTTACAAGAGTTGCTGTGGTCTTGGTGCCTCTTCAGAGCAATAAAAACCCCCTTTCCTATACTCACGCCCCCAACCCCTTACTCAGTTTAAATACATTGCACCCAGGTCAAAACACCAGGCAATGAACCTAAGTCTCTTGGTGGTAGTAAGGCGCTAGCCTCCAGTGGATGCTAGCTGTTTCACAGCTGTGCCCCCCTCTTCCAGAGCCCCCTTCTGCCTGGCAGTTAGCCTTGCCTTAAGGAGTGTTTGTCGGGTTAGTACTAATGTATCTGTAGGAACCAGGACCTAACTAACTTCTACTCAGGTAGCTGCGCCATCAGGTAGCTTGATCCACTGCGTTTTTTCCAGCGAACTGCTTTCTTTTCAAACTCATTTAAGTGGAAAAAGATGAACGCATGGCTGCAAGCCACGTGGGAACGGTCTAGTTGACAGAGCTCTAAATCTCCTGATTCTAAATAGTATATACCTTTAAAAATTACTTTAGAATGTGTCTAAAGCAATGTCAAAATACAGTTTTAGCTAGAGTGCGCAATCAGTGGCGCCAAGCACATTGACATTGTCGTCACCACCATCCGTCTCTAGAACTCTCCTCATCTTGCAAAAATGAGATGGTGTCCTCTTTAAACCCTGATTCTACTCCCTCTATCAGTTACTGACCACCACTGTTTTCCATAGAGACATCTTTTGGAGGGGATACTTGTTCTTTTCAAAATAAGACAAAGATCTATTTATAAGGAATAGATTTAGGAAAAATCCTACCTGGGCACCCTGTCAGGTAATCTTACAATTATATGTCTTCTTGAAATGCATTTTAAATCATTTCTACTTAAAATAAAAGCAAAACAGCACACACATATATGATACTGGCAGTTCTTGCTAATGTTTTAAAGCCATATAAATTTTTTTTTTTGATTTTTCGAGACAGGGTTTCTCTGTAGCTTTGGTGCCCGTCCCGGAACTAGCTCTTGTAGACCAGGCTGGCCTCGAACTCCCAGAGATCCGCCTGCCTCTGACTCCCCAGTGCAGGGATTAAAGGCATGCGCCACCACCGCCCAGCTTAAATTTCTTATTAAGGATTATGCAAAACACCCTCCTGTTAATCCTGATATTATTACACTGTCCTCCCAAACTTCAAAGCATCAGAAAAGATATATATTTTTTTAAAACTAAACCAGATTCAGCTGGCTACCCCACTTGGCTACAGAACACTAAAGAGTCTGAACGCCATCCTGCAGCCTCTGCAGACACAACACTGCCATCAACTTTGATGAAGATTTAGACATGAAAGGATTCTAGGATCAGAAGGTCAGCTCTATGGGTAGCTGTGTCTGGCTTAAGAAATCCAGGTTTTCTTTTTTCTTTTTTGTATTGGTAGTGAAAACATTTTATAATTCTTTTTCAAAAATTCCCCAAACTTTACCCAAACAGGCTGGTTGTGAAGTATGAAGGCATCTAATTGGACTATACAACAGGATCCACAGCAGAGAGCGACAGGAGGAAAAATATCGCCAAACTATGGGAATTTTGGTTAAATCAATTGTAGTTGACAAAGAAAGATGCTGATGCATCAGCAGAGAGAATAATTCATTGTGAATGGCTTGGTTATCAAGCAAATGTGGAATAAGTTAAAACAAAAACCAGTGAATTCTTATTGTTGTCTCCTAGTGACTGATGCTGGCAGGATTCACACAATGTTTGTATTCCAAAATATTCATAAACTAGGAAACCATGCAACAGTATCTAAATTGAATAGTTGTGCAGCTGTTTAACTGCGGAAAATGTCTTTACGCCGTGTCATATATATGTCACTATGATTGGTTTAATAAAGAAGCTGATTGGTCAATAGCTGAGCAGGATAAATTTAGGCAGGAAAACCAAACTGAGAATGACAGGAAGAAGAGGGGTGGAGAGAAGTTGCTAGTCAGATGCAGAACAGTTTGGACACGCAAAATGAGATAAAGGTAAAAGCCACATGACAGATGTAGATTAATAGGAATGGGTTAATTTAAGTTGCAAGAGCTAGTTAGTAATAAGCCTGAGCTATTGGCCAAGCATTTATAATTAACATTAACCCTCTGTGTGGGTTATTTGGCAACTGGTGGGTGGAACAAAAACTCCTTCCTATTTTTAGCTGCTATTTATATATGTTAATGATGTATTATTATTGTTATTATTTTTAGATTGTAGTATAATTATATAATTTTCACTTCCCCTTTCTTTCTTCAAACCCTCCCATGAACTCCTTTCACTGTCTCAAATTTGTGGTCTCTTTTCCTTTAATTGTTGTTGGGTACATATTCAGATAGACTCCTACATTTATAAATGCAACCTACTCAGTCTACATAATGTTACTTGGATGATTTCAGGGCTGACTGCTTGGGTTGGATAACTAATTGGTCCCTAGGGAAGACCATTTCTCCCACTCTCATCATTCCTCAGTTGCCTTTGTCTAGGCTTGAGGGTTTGTGAGCTCCTCCTCCCTTCCATGTTAGCTTTCCGTTGATGTCATCTGTGTACAGTTCACGTTTAGGCAGCCTTGTTGATGAGACATTGTGGGTGTAGCTTCTCTGACTATATTTTTAATTAAAAATTTTATGCGTATGGGTGGTTGGTCTGTGTGTAAGTCTGTGTACCGTGTGCATGAAGTACCAACAGAGGCCAGAAGAGGGCACTGGATCTCATTCTGACTGGAGTTAATGTTTTGTGAGCAGCCACATCAGTGCTGGGAACTGAACCTGGGTCCTCTGGGAGAGTTGTCAGTACTTTTGATCACCGAGTTATCTCTCTAGCTCTTAACTGCTATTCATTAACTGACTTGAAGGTAAATATCTTAAAAACATTTTAAAACCTTTATATTATATTTTGTTTGTGGTGTTCTGCTTTCATGTATGCTTGTGCACCATGTGTATGCAGTGCCTGCCGAGGCCAGAGGAGGGCGTCATACCCTTTTATTGGGGTTACAGACAGTGAGCTGCCATGTGGGTGCTGAGGATCAAACCCAGGTCCTCTGGAAGAGCAACCAGTGCTCTTAACCAATGAAATTCTTTTTCAGCATCCAGGAATAGTTTTGTTTTTTTTTTAAAAAAAGAAAGTCAGATATGATTCTATATATGAACCTTTAGAATTAGAACTACTTGGTTTTTTTTTTTTTTTACTACTTGGTATTTTTGTGATTGTACCCATTCATTCATCCAACATTTCTTGGGCACCAACTATATGCTCGCTGTTAATTCAGTTGTTTTCTACAGTCTCAATTAGGGGAAGTGTCCGAGGAAGTAAATGGCACTAAATGATGACGTAGGATATAGCAGCCGATTTGTGTTCTCAAATCACTTCTCAGGGGTAAATTTTCATCAAGCATTTTCTCTAGCTTTCCTCGGAATGTACAAATATTGGTTGGTAAGAGGTTTCTGTGACTGGCCCCTTAGGAGTAGCTCTTGTAATAGTATCCTGATATATGTATGGGGACAGAGAGTGTTGTGTTGAACTAATGTACTAAGCACATTATATAATTGCGACACTGATTCAATGTTATCAGAATCTTGCTCTTCAGTGTTCTAATTGTATGAGCCAGGGAAAGACTGGTAAGGAAATTGCCCAAACCGTTTGCTTGTATTTTCATGCAGTTGGGTTTGACACTCTTCTGCCACGGGTTGGGATGACAGTAGTCGATGGGACACGAGAGTTCACATTTTATTCTGCACTCTTGTAAACCTGTGAGCCACTTTTAGTTTCATTACCAAAAGTGAATGATAGTGTGTCACAAACAAGAGTTACTCCCACATTTAAAGCTTTTCTTGTATGTGGATTAAGGCCTCAGAGAATAGGGCTCAGGAAAGAGACTAAAACGCCCATCCCTGGCCCCTCCTTGTCTGGGTCTACTTAGCTCTGCCAAAACTGTGAAGCTACCCATCTCAAGTGGTAGCACATAGATATTTACTGACCTCCTGGAAAGTACCAGGTTAAAGGTTGTAGACAAAATATTTTACTTTTATTTTTTGGTGTTGGTGTGTACATGCACAAATTTATTTATATACCCCTAGGTCTATAGAAATCAGGTATTTCTTTTCCCAATTATTATAATTTTTATAGGGAGAGTTTTATTTTCTTTTTATGTGAATATGTGTGTGTGTGTGATTGTTTGTATGTATGCAGATGTATGTGCAAGGGTACATGTGTGTGTGTGATTGTGTGTAATTAGATGTATGTGCATGTGCAAG
>NW_004949195.1:377761-378208 GCF_000317375.1 Microtus ochrogaster
ATGTGCAAGGGTGCATTGCGTGTGTGTGTAATCAGATGTATGTGCATGTGCAAGGGTGCATTGCGTGCGTGTGTAATCAGATGTATGTGCACGTGCAAGGGTACATTGCGTGTGCACGAGTGCACGTGGACATGTGGAGGCCAGAAAGCAATGCTAGGTGCTATCCATATTATTTTTACTTTTTTAATGTAGCATTTTAATGTTACGTGAGCTTGTGTACATGCACATATGCATGTGAATGTCATGATATACATGTGGAGGTCAAAAGTCAGAGCATAGTTTAGAAGGTTTGGTTCCCTCCTTCCACCATGTGGTTTTCAGGGATCAAACTCAGGTCTCTCAGTTTGATGGCAAGCACCTTAATCTGATGAATCATCTTCCTAACTCCCATCTACCTTGTCTTCTCTCTCTCTCTCTCTCTCTCTCTCTCTCTCTCTCTCTCTCTCT
>NW_004949195.1:378710-396049 GCF_000317375.1 Microtus ochrogaster
CCCTCTCTCCCTCTCTCCTTTCCTTTCTCTCTTCTCTCTCTCTCTCTCTCATTTTGGTTTGTTTTAAGTTAGGTTCTGGGCAATGAGCTTAGGTCCTCGTGCTTACAAGGCAAACATATTATCAGCTTACCTACTGAACTCCCTAGCCCTTGGGTTTTATTTTCTGAAGTAATGGAGAAATAGTTTGTTTAAATGGATCTAGAAAGCTCCGGGGAAATAGTAGACTGAGAAGCGCAGAGTGGGCGGGACTGGCAGCAACCGCTCTGATTCCAGAATCTCTTTTCTGGCTGTTGGAGTCAAGTTCTGAGATTCTTCTTTGGTGTGATTCTGGCCACTGCCATCAGGAGTAGAAGGAACAGTAGGAAACACCCTTCCCGCTGTTGTACAGTGCTAGTTTGTCCCTGTTGAGCTCAGCGCGCATTTGCCAGGCCTGCTAAGCAGTTCTCTGAGACTCACACAAGTGTTAACAGTGAAATCCAGAGGAGGAAGGATGGTCCTGAGAATAAGTCTGTACCACAAAGCATGGGACTTTGGCAGTGTGACCTAGCATAAATATCCCAGAATAAAGTCTTTTTATTGAGGATGAAATGATAGAAACTATGGGAATAGCTCCTGTCAAGAGGTCTCAAGGGTCACTGAAGACAAACGCGACCTATTTCATAGCCTGAGTTGGAGTTCAGTCTTCACAGTAGCTTTTCCTGAGCAATTAAAATGGTTCAGCCAGGGGAAGGGGGAAAGTATCATAGCAAGTCTTCATTCTCTTGTTGGAGGCCACCTAAGGTACTTGAGGGCCAAGAGAATTCAAAAGCCAAGCTCAGACTGAGTCTTATACGTATGAGAAGATCTCAGGAGTCCAGTGAGTGAATAGTCCCTAGTCTAGACTCCAGGTCTTTTCCTTTGCATCGACTAGGAAATTTATGTCTTGCAAAGGATGTGGTATTTTTAGAACTGGGTCAGTATTTCTAGCATGTTTATTGATGTGCTAGCTCTGTAGTGTTTACATGGCAACATGGTGACCTATTGTCACATCATGGGGTAGCAGCTTTTTTTATTTTTATTTTTGGTATGTGGATTAGCTTTACAGGAAGTAGGTTTATTGGTTTATTGAAATTGCTCTTGACATCTTAGTTGTGGTTCGTCCTCAGCTTCTCTCATGGAAGTCTATATACTCATGTCCTTGAGAGAAGAGTTTTGAGAGGGACAGTGAAGATGATCTTATTTTATGTTTAGTGCTGGAAATGGAATCCTGTACAGGCCAGATGGGTTCTCTCCATTGAGCTACATCCCCAGTCCAGTTAAGATACAGTTAAAAATGAAAATAAGTTGGCAGGAAAGGAGAACATCAGATCACACTAGGGTAGTGAATGTTTCTTGAATCTTTGCTTTGTTTCTGAAACTTTGTTTATAACTTTAGGGGTCCGAACTAGTTGATGCCCCCCATTTCCATGAGTTCTCTACCCCTGGGTTCAATCAATTGTAGACTACACATATTTGAAAAGAAGAGGTGCACCTCTGCTGACCTATACAGATGTTACCTAACGATGCAGTATAACAACTATTGTGCATGTCCCGGAGATGACTTACAGGGTATAGGAGCATACGCAGAGGGTCTATGAAAACATTACACCATATGTAGAAGGATCTGAAGATCATGGTGTTGTCAGGTCTACTGGAACCTCCCATCTGAGGGATGCTTGGATTCGACTCTTAGGGACCTTAACACTTAGTGGGAGAGACAGTGCACCTTTGGATCTGCTAAACAATGAAGACAGCAGATACAATGTGCTTGCTTTAGTAGTTTTTGGGGGAGAAAAGAGCAGAGGGGTGCTTTAGAATTTCTGTAGTCTGGTGGTCGATGACTCTAAAGCCTCATGAAAAGTGGTTATGGAAGATAAGCGAAGCTTGTTTGTCTCTAACTCTCTTGTTTACACAATATTGCTTTGTACCATCAGTGTCTGTGGAAATTCGGACACTGGTAGGAAAATCGCTTTTGGAGATGAAGGTGAGCAAAGCCCATTGTGATGGAGTATTACCCATTATAGCACTCCCGTCAGCTCATCTCTTCCTGCAAAGACCCTGGTGTTGGTAGGTGCTCTTCTGCCTACAGCCCAGAGGCTCATCTCCTTAAATGTTTATTGGTGAGGGAGAATTGTCTGTATTCTGTCAATCATGTTTTAAATAAATGCTGATTAGCCAGGCAGGAAGTATAGGTGGGATAACCAGAAGTAGAGGCAGGGTAATGAGAACAGGAGTATGCTCGGAAGCAGGAAGCTCCTTCTGCAGTCCAGCCCAGATCACAGAAGAAGCAAGATGTGAGCTGACCCACTGAGAAAGGTACCGAGCCATGTGGCTAACATAGATAAGAAGGATGGGTTAATATAAGCTACAAGAGCTAATAAGTAGCCTGAGCTAGTGGGCCAATCAGTTTAATAACTTATGGAGATCTCTGTGTGATTTTCTCTGGGACTAAATGGCTGGGGTACCGGGTGGGACAGAAACCCCAATGAGCCTGGCCCTTCATGTTACAGTTTATTTTGATGATTGACTTGTGTGCATGGGAGGGCAGCACTTGCAGAGGCCAGAAGAGGGTGTTGTGCCCCCTGACTTGGAAGTTACACGTGATCATGATCATGATCAGCCTGATGTGGGTGCTGGGACTCAAACTTGGGTCCTCTGAAAGAGTATGTCCTCTTCACTGCTGAGCCATCTCTCCCCCGCTCCAAAGGCTCACGTGGATTTCAGTTTTTCAAAAGAAATTCAGTAAAGAGGCTGTACCAGGCAGGGAGTAAGGAGATCCAGACACGGATGCCATATTTCCTCATTGCTTCTTTCCTTCACTGTGTCCGTGTCTTGTCCCTGATCCTTTCCCGAGTCTCCTCCTCCCTTCTAGAACTACATCTGTCTTGTCCTACCATCTACTATTCCTCATTCTTTCTTATAGGACTCATAGTTCTCTGCATACCACCCACTCTTTCATTTTGAACAAGCAAAACAAGAATGGATTAAAAAACAAGTTAAGGACTCTTATTCCTCGTGCAGAGGATCTGAGTTCATTTCTCAGCACTCACATGGTGGCTCACAATCATCTGTAGCTCCAGTTCCAGGGAGTCGGATGCCATCTTCTGTGCTCTGTGAGTACCAGGTATGCAAACAGTGTAAGTTTATACATACATCCAAGCATTTGTACACATAACAATAGAGATAAAATAAATAAACTTTAAAAAGATAAAAAAAAAAACAGTGGCTTCTACCTCCAAGGACTATGAGCGGAAGGGAAAGTAATGAAAACTGTTGAGCATTTTGACATGCCAATCATTAGTATCTTCGGTCCACTTAACCACCGTAAGCCTCTGAAGTGGGTGCTGCTACTGTCCCTGTTCGATGAGAAGAAAGGTATGCAAACACCTATATCAGGTCACGTTGCTATTCTATGCCCAACCAGAAGCTTGACATGAGGTCTGTTTTCTGTGTATACTGCAGTATAATGCTCTCCTCAGCCCCTGAACAGCTATAGGATTATGAAGAAAACACCTTGATGTCTCTAAGCCCCAGATCCCTGATCAGTGCAATATAGATAGTAATGTTGGCTTCAAAAGGGTCTACATGAAGCATGAAGGAGTCCCTGGCACATGCTAGCCTGGGCAGAATGGTGTTTGGGTCTAGGTACTAGGTGAAGCTTCTTCCTGAAGCTGCAAGATTGTAGGATTTGTTTGGAGGGTATGTGGTACTTTGAATGCAATTGGCCACCATAATCTCTCATAGGGAATGGCACTATTAGGAGATGTGGCTTTGTTGGAGTGGGTATGGCCTTTTGGAGAAAGTGTGTTACTGTGGGGGCGGGGTTTGAGGTTGCGAATGCTCAGGATACCACTCAGTATCTCAGTCAACTTCCTGTTGCTCACAAGATGTAGGACTCTGAACTCCTCCAGCACCTCACCTGCCTGCCACCATGCTCTCTGTCATGATGATAGCAGGTGGAACTTCTGAAACTATAAGTGAGCCACGCCAATTAAATGTTTTCTTTATAAGTTGCTGTGATCATGGTGTCTCTTCCCAGCAATAGAAACCCCGACTAAGATGGGGTACCCATGCCTGGAAAGTTTACAAGCACCCCAGTCCATCCCATCCAGCTCAGGTAGCATAAGGAGGGAAAGAGAAGTAGTTATTTATATGTGGCATATAAATGAAGGTCTCCAGTCGCCTGCGTCAACCTTGCATGTCCCTTGGAACTGAAATGAATGGACGCCTTCCTTTGAATGATCAACTCCACGGGTAACATCCAATAGAATAAAAATAGCTCATGCTGCTTTTTTGGTGAAAAAGAGCATATGTACTTTATTTCATCCTTGATGCAAACCAATTTGCCTTCCTTGAAGAACAGGCATTTAAGTTTTGTTGATCTTACAAGAGGTGGGACCCAATGACTTGCCATTCCAGAGTCTCTTAAGGGCCATGTGTGGGGTAGTAGTCCTGCTAATTTTGCTACACAATGGCCCTTTACGAGTATGTGCATGAGATACACCCTTAGGAGTGATTGAGGAAAACACCTGATGTTTTGACTTTTGGCTTCCACACACATACGCACGCACACCTGCACAAATACACATACAAACATGCTTGCACGTGCGCATACACACAAAAAGTGACACAGACGTCTGTGTAAGTTTAGGCCACAGAAAGTTGCACCCCACACTTATACGTGTATCCAGTGACAGCAGTCATCCTGCCCTGGGTAGAGAGAAGGCGGCAAACTGTTAGAGGAGGAGTGACCTCCATTCTTCCATTTATGGGCTGCATGGCACCAGCAAGCTCCTTGGCCTCTCTGAACTTTTGTTCTGTCAGCTGTAGAGTTTTGACGATGATAATTAACATATCATTTTGAGATTTAAAGCCGTGTCACTATAACTCTTGGTCTGTGATAGGTGCTAACTATTATTTTCCTTGGCCTTGCTCTGCTGGCTTACACAGTTTATTTTAAGTCAGAGACCCAGACAGGGAAATGTTTCTCCTTTCAAAATGAATTTTGATGTGAGTAGTAGAAGAGTTGGGGCTTCCCCCGAGATTCCTGTCTTGAAATAGATAAGACTGTGTCACCATGGTGCTCTCCCTGTCCGTGAGGCAAAGAATGAAGTGCTCAGAGCTGCCGTGTGCATTCCAGCTCTGTATGTGTCCTCTGTGAAGGCACACTCAGTCACATTCTCTGGGCATGGTCCATGGAGTCCCTTACCCGGAATCACGCTGGCTTTTATATACAGCTTCATCCCTCCCTCCAGACCACTGAGGAAGGATGCCCAAGCAGATTATGAATGAAGCCCACAGATTATGGACTTCCACGAAGAGTAGGAATCTGAGAAATATAGTTTATTATAGGGTATCCCGATGTGCTGTGGGACCCTGGAACAGCACCTTCTTTCTGCCACATGCCAGTAGAGGCAGCCTCAGTGAGGTAGGGATGGCATGGGAACACCACATCAGCTGCTGTGACTCGCAGGCAAGACAAGTCTGATACCAGACCGTGAGCTTTCTTCTCTGAGGGGACTCCTAAGCTCTGCCTAGCAGCATCGGCCAGCGTTGGCACAGTGGCTGTTTGTCACATTTGTTGAATTGATTTATTATCTACAGTCAGTGGGAGTAAAAAGAGAGCCTTTTAAAGGGCCCAAAGGGTTTTCCTTGTTGAAAGCAAATTGCAGCTCCTGATTAATACCCACAATAATTCCTTCTCTTACCCCACTCTTCTGGGGGAAGGGAAATGCATTTGAAACGGTCAGAAAATTCCACTTTGCCTGTGAGCCATTTCTTGTCTGTGTGAAGGAAATCAAGGCAAAGAAAGTCCAGGGATGTCGAAGAAATTCACATATATGCAAAGACAAAAACAGAAATAAAACAACCCCCCAAAACCCACAAGTGGACTGTCAGCTGAGCGAAGGTCTGTGTGGTCTCTAACTTGTAGGCAGTGAGGGAAAAAAAATGCACTGAGACTTCTGTTCCCATCACTGGCACACATGACTGATTTTATTGAGAAGTGATTGCTGGTTAAACAAGAACATGTCTGTATAATTTGTCCTAATAAAAGATACATTATCTCTTAACCATTTAGTAAAGACAGCTTATTTGGCGACTTTTCCTGCCTCCAAAACTGTCTGGTTAAACTAACACACTTACGTGTGAGGCAGGCCCGCTCAATCTGGTCACGTCTTGGTCTCTAGGCAAGGTTTACTCAGGGGTGTTTTGGGCACACATGTGAACCCTCCACATCCTCTTGTGTGACTGGACACACTCAGTGGCACTTCCCGTGTACCAGGCTGGGGACACATGAGGATGGAAGGCAGGCTGGATGCTGCCCATCTTCAAGCTTACAGTGTGGGGTGGCTGGGCACTGCAGGGCACGCAGCCGCACACACAGCGGCATTTCTAGAATGGATCATCTTGCAGCACTTTTTCCCTTACTCCGAAGGATGAGATGACCTGGAGGCTACCAGTGAGACAAATACCCCATTCATTGTCCTTTGGGCCCCTTTATCCTTGATCAAGAACTTAATTATATAACAGAAGAGGAAGAATGTAAGAGAAAGATAATTGCTTAACTTGCTGTATTTTGGATGCCACCTTGGAAGCGGAGTGACTTTCTAGGGAATGGGTGCCTTCTGAGGTCCTGAACAACACACACCTTTGCATCAGCTTTGCCTTACACATGCTTTTCTGGCT
This sequence comes from Microtus ochrogaster, assembly GCF_000317375.1. Taxonomy (NCBI): domain Eukaryota; kingdom Metazoa; phylum Chordata; class Mammalia; order Rodentia; family Cricetidae; genus Microtus; species Microtus ochrogaster. The sequence goes on from NW_004949195.1 coordinate 385,416, forward strand.
GGAAAGCAGCACTGGGGTGGCACCTGCCTTTATCAGCCCTTGGCACTTAGGTCTGGGCCCACTGAGATGTGTTCTCTGCGTCTGCAGGCGCATCACCTGTGACATACTCGAGCTGAGCATCGTCTCTGCACCTCGTCCACTCTTCTGCTACCAGCAGGTGTCATGATGGAAATGGGAAAATACGATCCGTTTGTAGGAGCTGGCTGTGAGACAGGGGTAGCGCTTCTGATATGCAAAACAATAAACCATGAAGAAATCCCTTGTTGCAAACCAAGGGGGCATGATCAGTTATCATTTGGCCACGTCCGCAGTCTTCCCTCGCTGGCACGGGACTCAAGGCACATACTTAATTTGTTTATAGTACACTAATTAGACAAATATTTACTAAGACCTACTCTAGGCTCAGAGGGTATGAAAACAAAATATAATTATTTAGAAGGCTTTACTATTCTGGGTTTTCAAAGCTGTTTCTCATGCAAGACCATAACGTACTTTGTGCATGGCCTCTCCTCATTGGGAGCTGTTCTTATGCCTAAGGACTTGATGTGGCACCTGGGGAGAGCAGGAGACATTCATGAAATAATTAGCTCATAGGCTAATTTTCATTTTCATTTTCATTATAACATGTTGGACTAAAAAGATACTGTAAAAGCTGAAAAAGTTCTATTCTAGCCGAGGACAGAGGAATTTATCCATTGTGGGTCACCCCCTCTCCGTGAGATAAGAGCTCATTATGTAGCCCTGGCTGGTGCAGAACTCCATGTGTGGATAAGGATGACCTGGAACTCCGAGAGATCCTCCTGCCTCTGCCTCCCCAGTGCAGCGATTAATGTGCAGGTGTGCTGGCTTTTCTCTCTTTCCCTAGAGGCCTTCAAACTTGTTTGGAACGCAAGCATTCTTTTTTTTTCCTTTTTAACTGCTATTGTACATTTTCTTCACACATCTAATTCTTACTGAATTCTAGCAAATGCTATTATTTTTTCAATCCAATACCTTAACAGTTGGATGTAACAATCTACTCTACAGTCAACTGCTGACACAGTCAAGTCTTTCTGCAGTGTAAGGTAAACACATCGTGTGTCTTTGCACTGGGGGAAAGCAGTGTCCTAGACCAGGGTCAGAACTTCATTTGCCCCATTGTCCCCTGAGGCCCTAAGGTGTCCCAAGGTGATTCCTGGCATTCTGATTCTGTGTCTGGGCCTATAATGAGCTCCTTTGTTTGTTTTTTGTTTTTTGTTTGTTTTTCGAGACAGGGTTTCTCTGTGGCTTTGGAGCCTGTCCTGGAACTAGCTCTGTAGACCAGGCTGGTCTCGAACTCACAGAGATCCGCCTGCCTCTGCCTCCCGAGTGCTGGTATTAAAGGCGTGCGCCACCACCGCCGGGGCCTAATGAGCTCCTTATATGTGTTTATTGAATGGCTGGATAAATGATGACAACCCCAGTGGTAAGGATGTTTGCAGTTTTTTTTTCTCTCTCTCTCTGTGTGTGTGTGTGTGTATGTGTGTGTGTGTGTATGTGTTATGCACGTATGTGTATGTGTTGCTCATAATGAATGAACCACCAATGACTTCTGGTTTCAGTTTGTTTTTAGAGACAGAGTCTTACGTATCCCAGATTACCCTTGAACTCATTGAGTAAGGTGACCTTGAACTCTTGGTTCACCTGCCTCCACTTCCTGAGGGCTGGGGTTTCTAGGTACTGCCAGGTCTGTTCGTTTTAGTTTCTTTAAGCAGGAGCAAGATCTTACAGACACTTGCAAAACAAGTATAGAATCTTTATACATTTAGTTATTTTCTGTCATCAACAGTGGTTTAATAACAATTAATAACAATCAATTTAATAACAGATTTTTTTAGCAACTTATGTTTATTGGTTCTTTGAAAGAATTTTATTGCACTTTCGAAGAAGTCTGTTTTTGTTAGCATACTTCATCAGCTATTGTTTGGCTGTAGTAATAAATCCAAATGATGTAACTTTCCTGCCAGCCGACTCTTAGTGAGCTTGTCTTCCAGTCAGTGGGGTGGGGTGGGAGTCAGCAGGCTTCCCAAGGACATAGAGTGTTCCAGGTAAACATGGGGTTGCTTGGTGAAGATGGTGTGTTCATCCATGTAGACAATGCTATGTTCCTGCATACTATCTTGTACTGAGGTCAGAGGTCATGTGGGATCTCTCTGAAATTGGTATTTGGTACTGCACAAGTCAGGAACTGGCAACATTTACATTGGATATAAGTTTGAACTGTGGCCCTGGTGATCTGCCGCATAGAGGAAGATGGAGAAGATGATCTTAATCTTCCACTCCATCCCTCAGGAACTTTGCTCCTTTGCCCATATAGTATAGCTTGGTTTTGGGGGCCCTTGGGAGGTACTAGCTACCCCTATTGCCTGTCCTTACTTTGCATGGGAAAGAACTGTAGGCGGTGGGGTGGAGGTGGAGGTTAGATCTTGGTGCCTTGGGCATGCATCCAGAACACCCTGGATAGTTCTGATGGGGCACATCCTCACTGTTTTCTGGTTCAGAATGTCCTGCATTTATTTATATTAGCTGGAAAGCCACATTTGAGGAGTGGGAAGCGGTTGTCCTTTATCCCAAAGGTCATTCCTCTCACCTGATGCTTCAGGGTCTTAGGCTGGTCCAAATCCTTCTCCTTTGCTATGAACATGTGACTACTGAAGCACGGGCTACTTTGGCAAGCAGAACGCCACGTGTCTCAGTGTTTGTGCTTTCTTACTCTAGTGCGACTTTCGCTGGAGACTGAGGCTGGGTGCTTTTCGGTTGTGCATTTTCTCACAACATTGTTTCATGTAGGCACAGAGGTATGACAGTGTTCACTTGTTATAGTCACTGCTGTACTGCTTTTAGATATTTAGAAAAGGAAGATGAACTAATACACTCGATTACGGAAAGTCAGTGACCAAGACTAAGTTTCAGGATCGCTTTTAGAGAAAAGACTGATTGGATCTTTTTATTCTAAATATTCTATTGAGTTTTTTTCAATACAATATATTCTGATCATGGCTTTGTCTTTCCCACTCCTCCCAGATTCTGTCCATCGCTTCACCCACCTAACTCCACACATTTTCTTTCCTTCTTTAGAAAACAGGTTAGCAAAAGTCTTCAAACAAAATGAAATGAAAATGAAATTTATGCCCTGGCAATGCTGAGGCATGCACGGGCAGCTCGTACATGGCGGTTCTATTGAACTTGTCCATATTGGGTTTCATGGTCAAAGTTGATGAGGATGACTGACCAGATCCCTTCCTCAAGAGGGCACCAGATCTCATTACAGATGGTTGTGAGCCACCAGGTGGTTGCTGGGAATTGGACTCAGGACCTTCGAAAGAGCAGGCAGTGCTCTAACCACTGAACAATCCTCAAATAAACAAAGAAATAAAACACAAGAAACATACACACGCAAACAAACCCCACAAAAATACAAAATTGAAAATCATAAGATACAAACAAAGACCAATTAAGCAAAAAAACCAATCTCCCTAAACAATAACAAATATCTATCAACCATTGAACAACCAAAAACTACCCACCCCACCTCTTGGGAATGTGGGTGTCATATTCTTAAATAGCAGAAACAAACATTTTGGAAGATTTACAAAATTTTACCCTTTTGGAAATATGATATACCAATAAGTCAATTTACTCTTCTTGAAATATTTTTTTTTCTGGATGATTTGTTCCTTTCTTCGGATGTCTCATTTGTCCAGTGGTCTTCAGATTTCCTAGCTGGATGCCTTTATTCTCCAGAAAAGACAAGAATAAAATCATTCCCAAATTCTAATTTTGTGGAGATTCTCTTATGGCAAGTTATATATGATCAAATGAAATGCATTTGTTAGTTTTAAAGTTAGTTTAGGTTGAATGGCCATGCTGTGTGATGAACTATCATCTCTCCTAATCAAGGGAAGTCTCTTATTCAAATCTAATCTTCATCAATTTTGATGCATAACTTTTCTTCTCCTTTAGAAACAAAAGTAAAACACCTTCCCCAATGTAACACATGTTCCATTCTGAGGTCAGCACATCTTTAAAGTATACTGGTTGATTTAATTCCTTTCTCATTAGCATTTAGAAAATTCAAAGTTAATAAAACATTATTCAATCTATTTCCGGGAGTCCATTTCATCCCTTCCTGTTTATTTATCATATCCTTTAGAGTTCAATTTGATCTCTCTATAATTGCCTGCCCTGTAAGATTGTATGGTATACCTATAATATTCTTTATATTAAAATAAGAAACAACTGTTTTATTTTCTTAGAGACATGTGCTGGAGCATTGTCTGTCTTTATTTGTACAGGTATACACATGGTGGTTATAACTTCTAGCAAATGTGTGATTACCAAATCAGTCTTTTCTGAACTCAAAGCAGTTGCCCATTGAAAACCTGAATAGGTATACATATTTTACTTTTCCAGATTCTGCAAAATGGAACATATCCATCTGCCAGATTTCATACCTTTGAGTACCCTTTGGGTTACTTCCTGCAGATAGTGGTGTTTGGTTATACAAAGAACAAGTAGGACATTTCCTTATAATTTTCATGACTTGTTGCCACATGATGGAAAAGTCTTTTTTTTGAACCTTTGCTATTCAATTATTATTTGTCTAGCTTCTGAATCTGGTGTTTTTTTTTGTTTTTTTTCTGCTGAAGTCAATCTTTGTAAGAAATCCATGAAGGCTTTCTCTGGGCCCTGTATAACTTTAGTAATTCTGTCCCAAGTACCCAAAGCTTCTGTGTTGCATAAATCTAGGGTGTAGTCATCATATAGATATTGCCTTTGTACATAAGCATAAGCTCTCTCTTCAAAAAGTTGGTCTTGGGAAATTTCCATACTTCTAGCCCTACTTCATTGTTAAATGGTCTTAACCTCTTTCAACAGGTGGTCCATTGTAATTGAGGACTAGGCTCAAAGACCACTTTATCCAAGTCTATCTAGTCTCTAGGAATAATTTTCTTACAAGTTGACCACTAGTTTAACTATTTTGATTCACAAAAGGTGAATGCATGCCATATAAGACTATTGTTTCCTTGAATCTCCTTATATCTAATATTTCCACAGGAGTCCATTTAACTCTTACACAGCCTTGTGGGTATCTATCATTTGGCAGTTCTTGTAATGTGACTGAATAAATTAAAATTGGTTGTTTGAAAACCTTAGGCTGCTCCTCTCTAACCTTATAATGTAATAATTAAATTGGTTCTACATTACATTCCTCTGTCTGGATCTGAATATCTCTATGATATATTTTATTGAATTTTTCTAGAACTTGTATTTTAGCACTCAATTAACAAGCTTTTTAGTGAGAAAAGAAAGATGATAAAACTGATAATGTTTATACTTGACATTACAGAAGTCTCATCTAAATTAGTACCCCTTTCATTTAAATTGTTCCATTTTCAAGCTGTCCAGCACATATCATACAGAGACCTAAATCCTTCCATGGTAATAGCATTTCCCATTTTTTTTTTTTTGGTTTTTCAAGATAGGGTTTCTCTGTAGCTCTGGATCTTGTCCTAGAACTCTCTCAGTAGACCAGAGATCTGTCTGTCTCTGCCTCCTGAGTGCTGGGATTAAAGGCGTGCGCCACTACTGTCTGACTGTGTTTCTCATTTTTTTTAATGTGGGGAAAAAACTCTCTTAATTAATTCCTCCCTTTAAGAAATTCCAATTTAGCAGATATGCCAACAATGTCAGTGAACTGTGAGGTGCAGCATGTCTGGTGGAGAACACAGGCGGTGAACCCTGATTGATGACAGCTGCAGCAGCTAGGTGTAGCCAGGAGCTGCAAGTGTCAGCTAAAGGAGAGGAAGGATAGGGAAAGCCCATAACCCACGATGGAAAGAGAGAGAGCTAGATAGAGAGCTGGCTGTCTGAAAAACACACAGGGATTGTGCAGAAAAAGTACATGTTGTAGGAACTTCCTGAAGGCAGGGCCAGCCCACATAGGGTGGGTAAGTCCTATGATATTTGGTGCCCATGTGCCCATGTGCCTGTGGAGTTTGGACCTGTGGAGTTTGCTGCAGAGAGGCTGCAACATCATCATCATCAACAACAAGTCTCAAACTCACTTAGAGGCTTAGGGGAAAACCAAAAGAAGACCTAGCCAGGCAGGGCAGGAGCCCCATGTGCAGCTCCAGCCGGAGCCCACACTGGCCTGTGCTGGTAGCTACAAAGCCACAGGCAAGTGACTCTTTGTGAATTCCTGCCCCACATTGGGTGCCAGTCTGTAGCATAAGTTCTAATAGGTCTGAATAATAAAAGCCCAGAGTCAGATATTGGGGAAAATACTGAGAGATCAGAGATATAAAGGAGCAAAACCACAGCCACTTTAGCTCTTAACTTCCCAGCTGAAAAGAGACTGAGTTTCTGTTTCTTCCCACCTTATCACTTCCTCTCTCCTCCCACCTTATCACTTTCTGTCTGTCTGTACAGACCTCCAGACCTCTATGGTTACCTAGTGGTTAGCTCCACCCTCTGATCTTCAGACAAGCTTTATTTGTACGAACAAGATATCACCACACTCCTCTTCTTCTTTGGTGTTTTGAGACAGAGTTTCTTTGTAAAGCTCTGGCTGTCCTGGAACTTGCTCTGTAGACCAGGTTGGCCTTGAACTCAGATATTTGCCTGCCTCTGCCTCCTGAGTGCTGGGATTAAAGGCTTTCACCACCACCACTCAAGCTGTTGAGCTTTAAGTGTTTCCCAGTCATTTGTGTTTCTTCTTTTGGGAGCTCTCTGTTTAGTTTTGCACACCATTTTTAAATTGGGTTATTTGCTTTCATGATGCTCAAGGTTTATTTTTTAGTTCTTTATATGTTTTAGGTATAAGCTCTCTATCAGATGTATAGTTGACAAAGATATTTTCCTAATGTTCCACTTTGTCTGAATAATGGTGTCCTTTAACACAGAGAAGCTTTTCAGTTTCATGAGGTCCCATTTGTTAATTGTTGGTCTTAGTGCCTGTGTTTATGTGTTCTGTTTAGAAGATCTTTTCCTGTGCCAGTATGTTCAAGATCATTCCTTAGTTTTCTTCTATGATATTTAGGGTATCTGTTCTTATGTTGAGGCCCTTGATCCGTTTGGAGTTGAGTTTTGTGCAGGGCGATAAATATAGATGTATTTGGATTCTTCTACCTGCAGCCATCCAGTTTGAACAACCCCATTTGTTGAAGATACTGTATTTTTCCAGTATGTATTTGTCTTTTTTTTTTAAAATCAAAAATCAGGTGCCCACAGGTGTGTGGACTTATGCCTGTGTCTTCATTTTGATTCCACTGGTTAACATGTCTGTTTTTATGTCAACATCAAGTTGTTTTTATTACTGTAGCTCTGTAGTGCAACTTGAAATCGGGGGTGCTGATAGTTCATCAGTTCATTTATTATTATTCAGGATTGTTTTAGCTATTTTGGGTATTTTGCACTTCCATAAAGAGTTAAAAATTGTCCTTTTAAGTTCTGTGAAAAATTGTGTTGGAATTTTGATGGGGATTGTGTTGAATCTGTAGATTTTGGTAGGATGGCCATTTTCACTATGTTGATCCTACCAATCCATGAGAATAGGAGGTTTTCCATTTTCCAATATATTCAATTTCTTCCTTTGTGTGTTAAAGTTTGCATATATATATATATATATATATATATATATATATACACATACATATACATATGTCTTTATCTTTTTGCCTATCATCTTGTTTTCTCGCTTTTCAAGTCTTCAGTATCACTGGTGGTCACATATTTTCTTGAATAAGGAAAAAATGAATTTCCTAGCTTTGGAGTGAGCCTTTTTTCATTTGCTTAGCTACAAGAATAAGATCTTCTGGAAAAATGGAGAAGGTGGCAAAATGGACCATCCCTCTGCCTCATGTTTATTCTGTTGGATCTTGTATCCTTGTCCTCAGTTCCTAAACCTGGAAATCTTTTGTAATGCTATAATTGGCCCTCATTGGTTTCCTTTTTATTTTTCCTTTAGTGAATAATTCAAGTGTTCTCAAATTTCTGTTTTAAAAATGTCCCTCCAGGAACCCACAGTGAAAATGAAGGATTATTTTACCACTAAACACAACGTGACCTCCATCCTTGCTTTGATTTTGGAAGCTGACCATAATCTGAAGCAATTATCCTGACCTCCAGCTGGGCCTGAGCTCTCCTTTGCTCAGCCCCCAGGACAGGGAGCCTCTCACCGCAGGATGGTGGGTAAATGCCATGATCTTCAAAAGCCCATGCTGGCTTCTCACCCTGAGGAATGAGCCTCCCTCTATGACAGTCTCACATGAGAAATACGATGTTGAGCATACCTCAGATAATCAGTCTGTTGGAAACACAGCGTCAGCAGGGGAGCGGTTCGTGCTATTCCCATCTGGCTGCAGTCTCGAGCCATAGTAACTTTCCAGACTGTAGGTTTTCACCCCCGTCCCACCGCCCCCCCCACCCCGTTCTCGTTCATTGTCACTGCCCCATTGCTGCCTGGTCTCTCACCCAGGGGAAGGCTATGGCTAGCTTGTGGATCACTTGGGTAGGCTGTCCTGTACTGACCACAACGGGAGGCTTGTGGAGGCTGCTACTGAGCCGACCTCGGTCATGGCCTCTACACCAGCCTGTTTTGCGGCTGCGGGAGTGATGATGGCTGTAGGTGGCCAGTGGGCTTTCTCGAAGGGTGGGTGCTTAGTGCTCCAGCTGAGTTTCTGGAGGCACTGTAAGTAGATCCACTTTGTACGCCCTCCGAACCCACCCCTTCTGTGTACCTTGCACTCCTGAAGGAGACGTTTTCTCTCTGGAACTCAGAAACGACCTCTTCGAACTTCTCAGTGTTTCCAGCTATAGGTCCACCTATCTCAATGGTCCTTTCTATTCTTCATGCAGCCCAAGCTATCTATTAAACCACGGAGAAACAGTTTGTGGCTGCTTTTAGATATTTTCGCTGGTTAACTTCCTCTATGGCACTGTCTACTCTGGAGGCAGCCTCTCTGCTCTTCACCTTTAGGGTATTTCTGAATACCTAAGGAAAAATGGTTTCTTTGAATTTTAAACTATATATTTGCTGATGAAGCCAAGCACCCAAATGATTTCTTAATGAGAAATAACGTGGTATCAGTTCCTGGGTTACAGTCATCACTTTTTTCCCACTTGAGAACCGAGTCCAATCCCATAATATATGTACTTAGCTATAAAAATGAAAACACTGTGATTAAATTTAATCTTGTTTGTGCTTCCATTGGCGAGGATTTCCTGAACCTTGTCAGGGGACCTAGGTGCTCATGTGTTCCTCTGGGCCTGAATGTTACCCATGACACAAAGTATGATTCTAATATTTTTTTGATATAAAACATTATTATTCCCACTAGTCTCTATTCATTCTTAGAGGCAGACTCTTGCTGTATTGCATAGGCTGCACTCTGAATGGCAGGGCTCAAGTGCTCCTCATGCTGCAGTCTTCAAGAAGCTGGGAGTATAGGCATACTGCAACCAGTTATCTTAACTATTTAATTTTTATGGTGCTGGGATTGAACTGGGCTTTGTGCCATACTAGACAAGCACTCTACCTCTAAGATTTCTAAAGGGTTTTCAAGGGTAACCTTGATGACATTTAATTTAGTTCTAAGTGCTAACTTTAAAATTTACACCACCCAAGATTAGGACACCGTTGTGTTTGGGTTCCTCTTTATGGAGATTTTTGGGGAAAGAATCTCAGTTAGGATGACATAGTGTGTCTAACGACTCTTTACGACAGCTTTTGCAGTGGGGATTCACACATTGGCTACATTTGGTATTTTATTTTAGATCTGTGTGTTTTGTTTCATGTGTTTTATTGCTATATTCTGTATTTTTGTCTGTGCACGTGTGTAACTTGTACTCATAGAAGTCCGAAGAGGACACTGGATCCCTTGGGCCTGGAGTTGAGGATGGCTGTGAACAACCACGTGGGTGCTGGAAACTGTGGTCCTCCCGAAGAGCAGGCAGTGCTCTCGACCACTGAGCCACCTCCCTAATTCTTGTGTTCCTAACCATGGAGGCAACTCTCTGGCCCCTGTATGCTTTTTAAGTCCAAAATATCTGCGCTTTTTCTTAGGAACTAAAAACACAGTTTAGGATGATTTTTGTTGCCATTTTTATATTTTCTGTGTGATGAGGAGGGTTCTATTTCAACTTTCTACTGCTCTGGGATGTTATAGAGGGAATTCACAACTGTGCTTAAGGGCAAAGGGCTAGGCACCTCCCACTTTGCTTTTCTTGAGTTAATCGACAGATGCTGTTTGCCACAAGATACTAATCAAGAGTCATACAAATAAGGGGTGAACAGAATACACATCAAGAAACGGCAGGATTGGAGAGATTGCTTATTAGTTAGAACACTGGCTGCTCTTCTGAAATACCCAAGTTTGGTTCCCTGAACCCGTGTTGGGTGCCTGGCAACACCTGTAACTCCAGTTCCAGGGAATATGGCACCTTCTTCTGGTCTCTGCCTGTGTGGGCACCCAGATAGGAAGCATACACACACAGACACACACAGGTGCACACAGACACACACAGGTGCACACAGACACACACAGGTACACACAGACACACACAGACACATACAGACACAGGCACAGACACAGACACACACAGGCACACACAGG
>NW_004949195.1:396689-398840 GCF_000317375.1 Microtus ochrogaster
AGACACATACAGACACAGACAGAGACACAGACAGAGACACACAGACACAGACAGACACAGACATATACAGACACACACAGACACAGGCACAGACAGACACAGACACACACAGACACACACAGAGACACAAAGACACAGGCACAGACAGACACAGACACACACAGATACACACAAGCACAGACACAGACGGAGGCACAGACACAGGTACAGACAGACACAGACACACAGACACAGGCACAGACAGACACAGATACACACAGACACAGACACAGATGGAGGCACAAACACACACAGACACACACAGGCACACACAGAGACATACAGACACAGGCACACACACACAGACACACACAGACACACACAGGCACACACAGGCACAGGCACAGATAGACACAGATACACATGCACTTATATAAAAATGAAAGCAGCACCCAAGCCTGAGCCTTCTACTCCCCTGAATGTTGTAAACTACAGTTCTAGAAAAAGCGGGTGTTGGCTGGCCCTGGAGAGAGCGGATGCTGCAGTCTGGAGCCGGGCTTTGCCTACCTAATCAAGTATGACCTGTGGAAAGCCATACTGTTCTAGGAAGCAATGGTTTTGATCTGAGGCAATGTCAAGATAAGTATTTGCTCTGAGTTTTCTTTTACAGGATTTTGCACTGAGATCTGACAGGGTGAGACCACTTGGAAAAAGGCCTATGCCATTTCACATCCATGCTAATTGTGCTGGCATCTCTCTTGCCCTGCATCCACCTTGGAGCTCTCCCATCTCCTCCCCGCCTTGCACAGACCTTCCCTGGTGTATTCAGTCCCTGATACATGCTCTGTCCTGTGGTGGTGGGTTTTTTGTGAGGACATACTACCCTTGCTTTTCAGTTGGAATGTTTTGCCCTCATTTGCTCCAGTACACTGGCTTCAGACATCCTGCTTGCTCTCTCAGTTGATAAGAAATGACATGTGAAGTCAAGTCACCTAAGATGCTGTGTGCTATCTTTTTGGGGCCATGATGAAGTACATGATCCAAAGAAATTGAAGGAAGAAAGGGTTTATTTTAGCTTACAGTTCCAGAGGGAGAGTCCACAATGGAGAAAAAGGCACGGCATTAAAAACAGAAATTAGAAAGATTACATTTCATCTATATGCAGGAGGCAGAGACAATGAACAGGAAGTGGGGTAAAGTTGTAAAACCTCAAAGTCTGCTCCAATGACCTTCTCCAGGAAGGCTTTACTTCTTAAAGGTTCCATGACCTCCCCAAATGGTGCCCACAATTGGGGGTGAAGTGGTCTAACACACAGCTGTCTTAGTTACTTTTCTATTGCTGAGACAAAACACCATGACCAAGGCAACTTATGGAAGACTTTATTGGAGCCTTGATTATAGTTCCAGCAGTATAGTCCATTCTTATCATGGTGGGGAGCATGCCACCAGGCAGGCAAGCATGGTACCAGAGCAGTAGCTGAGAGCTCACATCCTTATGTTCAATAGAGGGGGCAGAGAGAAGAGAGTTAACTGGGACTTTTAAAACCTCAAAGCCTCCCCACCCAGTGACTCACCTCTTTCAACAAGGCCACATTCCCTAATCCCCCCCAAACACTTCCACCAACTGGGGGTCAAGTTATTCAGCTATATGAACCTTTGGAGACCATTCTCCTTCAAACTACCCATGAGCCTATAGCGAGCATCTCTCATTTACATGATCATACTCTGCACACAAAAACCATCTGCATTTGCTCTTAAGTCAGTGAGGCATCTGGGAAAGGTGGTATCCAGTCTCTCTACCAGTCAGGAGGTTCAGGGTAGACTTTTCTTTGCTTGGAAACTCCCCACTTCGGGAGGCCACGCGAAGGTAGTGGCTTGGGCGTACATGCGCCTGGCTGAGTGTTGCAGTATGGTGGTGCGTGGAGTTCCTCTGTAATACGGAGCAGCTTCTACCCCAGATCACTCTTAAAAGAGTTCCCCTGGGAGGTGAGAGGACAGACAAGGAAGGGCTGTGGCCCTCTGGGGGAGGAGAAAGTGGCTGAGAAGGAAGAAATAAGATGTCTTTCTCCTTTGGAGAACTTTGGTGTAGAATCATTTGTATTAATGAAGGTTCTGTAGAGAAACAAAACCAACAGGAGTGTGTGTGTGTGCATGTGTGTGTGTGTGTGTGTG
>NW_004949195.1:399329-407313 GCF_000317375.1 Microtus ochrogaster
CACACACACACACACACACACACACACACACTGCATGAACTTAGAAAGGGAAAAGAGGAAGGGGACTAGTCAGAGTAGGTAGGAGACAGGAGAGGGTAATGGGAATGAATGAATACAATAGAAAAATAACTATCAGCATCCACAAATAGCGTCAGAATTTAATTTCCACACATGTATTTGGTTATTAATTATGTGATAGGTATGATCATGGTTTCAGAGTTCAGGGAAAGGCAAGGCATGAGAAAGTTGCAATAAAATTATAAAAAGGATGGAGTGTGTTATTTCATTGGTTAATAAAGAAATTGCCTTGGCTTTTTGATAGGACAGCAGCTTAGATAGGCGGAGTGGACAGAACAGGATGCTGGGTAGAAGGCAGTGAGGCAGACACCATGGAGCCAGCCGCCAGGTCAGACATGCTGAAATCTTTCCTGGTAAGCCACTACCTTGTGGTGCTACACACATTATTAGAAATGGGTTAATCAAGATGTGAGAGTTAGCCAAGAAGAAGCTAGGACTAATGGACCAGGCAGTGTTTAAATGAATACAGTTTCTGTGTAATTATTTCAGGGCATAAGCTAGCCAGGCAGCCGGGAGCTGAGTGGCAAGAATGCAACTCGCTGCCTCATTACAAATAAACAGGGTTTCCTTTTTTTCAAAGAATTCTAAAAATCTCTTTCTCTCCTTCGTTGGTATCAGTCTCACAACACACACCATCCACTGCAATCAGGAAGTGACATGGCTGTCCTTTTATAGCTCTATGAAAAGGTGACACGCTCCCCCCCGCCCCCCCCCCAAGATGCTTACATTTGAATGGACTCTCATCAGGTCCCCAGCTTCCAAAGGACCACTTAGGCTGGAGTTTCTGGGAAGTAGCTCACAAGCATCCTGAGTTCTCTCTTACCATCAGCTCATTCTAGTTTCTAGGCTGCACTTGCCTTTCCTGCTGATGAGATCTTTAACCAGCAAAGACTTGTTACGCAGCTGAAGATGACCTTGAACTGATCATCCTGCTTCCACTTCGTGACCCCGAGGGTGGCAGGCACGTGTTGCCCTGGCTTGGTTTGTACAGCGTTGGGGGTTGAACCCAGGGCTCTGTGCATGCTAGGCAAGGCCTCCACCAGCTGAGCTCCAACCCAGCACTTGATCCAATTTTTGAAAACTGTCACTTACTGCTGCTAACTTCAGAAGCAGCAGATTCATTTTTATGATGATTTAGAAAACTAAGATGTAATTATTCCATAATGATTTTCTTTCTAGACGTCTTATTCAGTTCAAAGTTTTGTTCCTCTCAGGCGTTCGCAGTAAGTCTCTAAAGAAATTGCAAAACTTATCATTAAGGAACAGTAATTTGAGAGTTGATTTTGTTTTAGATAATCTGTCATTTACTAAGCTCCCACCATTTTAAGGGCAAACAAGCGTTCATTGAGAAATCATGTGATTTAACGCCTAGCAGTTGGGGTTGAGTGGGTGTCATAATAAGTCACTTTAGATAGAGTTTCAAATGCAAAGTCTTTAAAATGCTATAAATGATAAAGCATTTAAGACATTGTTGGAATTAAGAAAAAATTGAAAAATTGCATGAAAACACCCCATCAGAAAGAATTCAGAGTTAGTTGTCTTAATCATTGCTTTCCACTGTGTCACCAGTGGTAGGCCCACCAAGCTCCAACAGAGAGTTTCAAACTCATGGTCACACAGACAACCCTGATCAAAAGCCACAGAACACCAAAGAGGCATGAATGGAGACAAGTGAGTTGTAGCAGACTGGGTGGGGACGGTAGGACTGAGAAGGAAGGAGGGAAGGGATACAGGGGGTGAGAGCAATCTGATTGTTACATATGTGTATAATACTGTCAAAAAAACCAAATTTAGTCAATAAAAAAAACAAGGAAGCACATGAAAATAAAATGAATATTTCACTATCATGAGAAAAAGTATAAAGAAAGAAGTAATTAACCTCATAGAAATTGGAACAGTTTTTTTTTTCATTAACAATAAAAAAAATAGCTTTTGCTTGCATTGTTATTGTCCCAGGCCTAATACAGAGCAATCCGTATAGCGTCAAGAGGCAAGTGAATCTGTGAGACTGTGAAGGCCCAAAAATGTGAGCCTAGTTCCACCTTGTCTAAAGGTCAGAGAGTTGAAGTTGCTCAATTGTTAACAATCAGGGCTACACATCCTGACCCAGGATGTGGTTACTTGTTTCTGTTGACATTAAGATGGTCCATACAGCTAGATCCACTCCACCCTGACCAATGGTCAGGAAATTCAAGGGCACTTCTGCTCCTTCTTTTGAAATAGGAGGTTTGACTTTGGGAGTAGCTACCTTCAGGATACTTGGTGTAGGGTGGGTTCACTGCCTAAACAACAGAATGCTAATGACTCGGTATCTCAAAATATTGAAGCAAGTAACTGTTCTAGTTGTCCTTTGTATCATGTTAAAGCAGCCTTTGTCTTCTTCCCCCTGTGGTATTGGGGTATAAAAGTGTATGGAAAATTAAACGTGGTGATTTCATTATTCATTGGAACTCCCTCCCGGTACTATCCTATATTTCTGTTTTATTATTTTTAAGCACATCTTTGTATTCTTTACTAATTTTTCTGATCTCCACACCCCTACCCTGGCGAGAGGTGTTTTCCTCAAGGCTGGTCCCCAACATGAGACTTATTGGACACAAAGTCAATGCAAAAGCAAAGTGTGGTTTGGCCAGTGCTTGCACACACAGCACTCCTGGGTGTAATTTGCATGTAAAGAGAACACAAGAGTAGGAAGACCGCTCAGACCATCAGCTGTGAAGGACTTAATTGGAAACAGTTTTCTGCTTTGAAAGAGTGATTGATTTTAAACATACCTTTGAAACACAAAAGCCTTACCGATAACCATTTTAAGTATATTATCTCAATGTGGGATTTCAGTAAAAGGTCAAATCTTCCAGTATGACTCAGTACTGATCACAGATAAATTTTACCCGGAAAATGAAATTAGTTGAGCTTTTTAAAGTTGTAGTACTTGTTTAAAGAGGGCTACACCCCTCACCCCCACTGAAATAAAGACTCCAAGGAGAGAAGTTGGGCGGTGGGAAATGGAACATGAAAACAAACTTCAATGTTCCTGTACAAGCTTTCTTCACACAAGTTAGCCCTGACAAGTGGGCAGAGGAGTGTGCTCCTTACATCAAGCACGGCACACACAGTCCGCTGTTTTTGCAGCGCAATAGGCGAATTGGACTTTCTGCCCTTAATTAGCCCAGCAGGGTAAGAGTGGAGCTTTAATTTCAGCTCAAGTCTTGTTTCACAGTCCCAAG
Organism: Microtus ochrogaster; assembly: GCF_000317375.1. Classification (NCBI taxonomy): domain Eukaryota; kingdom Metazoa; phylum Chordata; class Mammalia; order Rodentia; family Cricetidae; genus Microtus; species Microtus ochrogaster. The sequence goes on from NW_004949195.1 coordinate 402,635, forward strand.
GAGCTAGCTCCCTGAGGACCCTGACTCACGCTTTCTCTTTTTCCGGGATCTAGCTCCTTCTTTCGCCATTGGCTAGGCAGTGTTCACAATCCTGGTCATGCAGGCTGTCTCTTGGGCGGATGGCTTGACTCAGCATGGGAGAATACTGTGTCATCCTTTCCAATGAAGAAGCTCTGTCCAGGGCCAGTCCCTCGCTCACCCACCTCAGCTAGTCCAAAGACTGAGCCTAGGGAGGGAAGGAAGCCGTAGCAGTTCTGGGAATTAAATCTAAAACGGGCATCAAGGAAAGAGCAAAGGAGCCCTGGGTCCTTGAAAGAGCTGCTTGGGGAAGCACTGAGCAACCTAATAAGGAAGCTCACAGTAGGGTGGAGCTTTGATCCACACAGGAAGGGGGAGTGCAGGCTGTGGAGGATTGGTGTGTCCTCTTGCCATTGTCCCACTGAATGGGAACTGCAGCGGCTGTTGCGGCCTGACATCCTGACAGAGGATAGGCTTCATGTTGCTAGGCCAGGAAAAGACTCGGATTCAAATATCCAAATCCTATTGAAAGCATATCACTTTCTCCCTGGTATATTGTTGAAAAATTGTTAAGTCAAGCTGCCATTCAGTATGCCCAGCAGCGCATTGAGTGTGTCCAGCAGCGAGAGCCTTTGAAGGACATCTCTTTAGCACAGAGCTTCCTTGTCTCTAACTCATCCTACATATGTTGTACAGTCAGCATGGTGGCCAGCATGTACACGCTCATCCTGAGAGATGAGAAGTGACTCTAGGCCCTTCCTGATTTCCTATCTTCACTTCACTCTGACAAATGCCCATCTTGACCCTTGTGCCTGTGTGAGCTGTGGGTAGAACTATTGGCTGGAGCAGGACTAGGTTCTGCTGCCCGCTTGCTCCATCCTCATTGCCTGCTTTTTCCTTACTGAGCTCATTCAGATTTTGTTCATATGTTGGCAGCAACGTGTCCAGCCCAGACAGTGACTATTGGTAGGTCTGGGCCAACTGGGATCAAAGATAAGAATAGTACCTTTGCAGCTAGGGGTGCCTGAGGAAACCAGTTCTGACCAATGGGATCTGAGCTGAAGTCTCCTGGGAAGAAGGGAGAGGGAGGAGCAGGAGAAGGCAGATTCCCAGGAAAGCTTTTGTGCTTCGGATGAAAAGATGCAGGAATCACTGAGCTCTCGATCTTTCGTTTTGGCTTGATTGCAAATGTGTTCCTGGAGCTGGGTCAGTTGTTTTATTACCATGCAGTCATTAGTCCAATTGCTTACTGTGTGAAGGTAATAACCCTCCATCCACATAAGCTACCATCATTAGAGGATCCTGTTGTTTGGCTCAACAGTGTTAGTTGACAGATACTAAAATTCAGATGTGCAAAGAAAATATGTTCAGGTTTTTCTTTTTGTAGCTGATTTCATATTTTGCCCAAATCTTTAAGATGGGAAGTGGTGGTAAAGATTATAGTGTTGGTGGACTAAACACATTAGTGATGAACTCGGAGTCACCACGAATGCATCAGTGTTGCCTTAAGGAAAGAAAGAAAAGCCCTTTCCCCCTGGAGTCATTTAACCAAGAGCGAGTCCAGATTTGAATTCTCAACTTCATGTTCCCTGTGTCCTGTGTCCTCTGTTCTCTGTCTCTTTGTTGTATGAATCTGAAAGTTACCTGCCTGAAGACTGTCTCATGAATCTGTCCGTGCGTCTGTATGTTTGTGTGTGTCTGTCTGTCCCTCACCAAGGGATTTGCTCTTTATTTGTTGAGCGGCACAGAAATCATCACATGGGGGAAGGGCTGAGGGATGCTTTACAGAAATCTTTAGCAGTTATACAAAGGATTGAGTCAGTGGCTCCAACTGACCCCAACTTAGCGAGATAATAAACAGTATTACAAACATCACTATCAACCAACATAAATACAAATGTTATGTTCAACATTGATGGTGGATCTTCATTTTAGAAGATTATTTTCATCATCTATATTTCTGCTTTCAACACATGATACACATGCATTATCTGGGTCAGGGGCACAGAAAAGAACATAGCTTAAGATTGCAGCTACACGTTAGCTTAGGTTGTAAAAGTTGATTGCATGGAAAACCCAGGGCAAGTGAGTATGATCATTAAATTGTTCTCTTAAAGGCAAGTTAAAAGAAACAGGCTGAGTCCATAGTAGGATATCAATCTTGTCTTAAGCAGCCTCAAGGTGTATCATTAACTCTGGCTGTGAGGTTCAGTAAAAGTTCTAGTCTCAGCTAGGCAGGCAGATCTCTGTGAGTTCTATAGCAGCCTGGTCTACAGAGAAAATTCCAGGACAGTCAGGCCTATAAAGAAACCCTGTCTTGAACAACAACAACAACAACAACAACAACAACAACAACAACAACAACAACAACAAAGGTTTTAGTCTCCTACAAAGTAAGAGACATTTTCAGAATATTGCACTTTAATAACCAATGATCATTAAGGTTATTTTGAGTACATGGTTGAGATGATGATTTGGGTGAATCACTGGATTCATAAGCAGTGACATCATCTAAGTGACTCTCATGGCTCGCCAGAGCTCATTGCTAATGGGGGAGTTTTGCAGGTCTAAACTCGACTCAGCACTTCGTCACTACCAAGGCAGTAGCAGAATCCTACAACACGCTGAACTCAATGATTCCCACCTATTGGCTGCACAGCAGCATCATGGCACAGTTGGAGCTCTCTGTGTCCATTGTCAGCCCTAAGTGGGAAGAGTGTGAGGGATGCGGGCACCATGAGGGTGAACCAGAAAAGCATCCTCATTTCGTATTAGGTTTTCCTCCTTTCCTACATCAGCCCAAAGAGGGGAACATTTGCAATAATAATAATAAAACTCTTGAATTCTTTGAGGTGGTAGAAGCTGAAAGGATAGCGAAAAGAATGAAATGGACTCTGTTAGTTAAAGCACACCACTGCCCCCACACTGGGTAAGTTAGTTTGTAGTAGTTTGCATGAAAATGTCTCCTATAGATGGATATGTTTGTGTGCTTAGTCCCCAGTTCATGAACTGTTTGGAAGGATTAGGGGGTGTGGCCTTGTTGGAGGAGGTGTGGTCTTTTTGGAGGAGGTGTGTTGCTGGTGGTGGGCTTCAGGTTTCAAAAGCCCATGCCAGACCAACCCAGTTTCTCTCTCTCCTCTCTCTCTCTCTCTCTCTCTCTCTCTCTCTCTCTCTCTCTCTCTCTCCCTGTCCCTGCTGCCTGCAGATCAGGATGTAAAACACCCAGCTACTGCTCCAACACCATGCCTGTCTGCTTCCCATCAGACTATCATGGACTAGCAACAATAACGACAGTAACTAAAGCATAGGTAAAGTGTACTGCTGCATAGACATTGTGAACCAGACAGAGAAGAGCATCCCTTCTCTGCGGCACCCGCTGTTTCCTCAGGCCCCTGGCCCTGCAGTGGGCTGTGTCTCTAGGCTTATTCAGCTTGGCCTTTGCTGTCATCGGGTAAAGGATGGGTCCCTTCCTTAGGCACGGGCAAGACTTTACCTGTGGGTTTGTTCTTTTTTGTCACAAATAACAATTCAGGAGCCAGATGTGGTGGCATACTACTGTAATGTCAGCACTTGAGGGGCCAAGGCAGGAGGATTGCAAGTTGAGGCTAGGCCAGGTGACTGAGTGAGACCATGTTTACAAAAAGAATCATCATCATCAACAACAACGAACACCCAAGCCATGCTATATCTACTTGTTTTTAAATACAACAACCTTTTCTGCTTCTTTTTCTTCTTATTAGAGGCAAGGTCTTACTATGTAGCCCTGAGTGAATTGGTACTCTATACATAGACCAGGCTGGCTTCAGACTCACAGAGATCCTCCTGCTTTTGATTCCTGAATGCCAGGATACTTTTTACATAACAATCAGAAAATGATGACTATAATCCCAGCAGTTTTAGATAAGGAAGAAGGATGCTGAAAATGTTAGATTTGAAGTTTGCCTCACATCATGAGGTTCTGTCTTTAAAAAAAAACCCAAAAGTCAGAAAGCAGGGCAAAGTAGTCTTAATATGTCATTAAAACCAAATCTCCTGGGCTAATCACAGTCAGTCTAAGTTCCTTATTTTCTCAAGTCCTCCTACACCTTTTTTTCCAGGGGCCTGGAAACACTCCTCCCCTTAAAAGTGTTTCATTTATCCCTGGGCATAGTAGCATACGCCTGTGACCCCAGCACTCAGGAGAAGGAGGCAGGAGAATCATGAGTTCCAGGTCAGTCTGAGCTACAAAGAAAGATTCTGTCTCAAAAAGGTGTATTATTTGTATATGATACTATTCCATAACCTTAGAAACATTATACTTTATAATGTTTAATTATATTTACAATGTTAATATATTGTATATTGGCATGTCAGGGTGTTAATAGTCTCAGAACATGGGACAGGCTGGGAGGTGTGGCTGCAGAGGAACATGATCGGGTAGTACTTAGGTAGGGCTTAGGAGGTGATCTTAAATTTATGAGTTAGATAAATCAACAGGGCTTTGCAACTTTTCCCCAATGGGGAAAGAACTTTCAGAAGTGGGAGAAACAAAGAGCTGCCATTACTGAGTTGGGAAGAGTGGGCAGCAGGATGGGTGAGAGGACCAGAGGGTGAGGATGAGGATGGGAGTCTTGAGGGACCAGCAGGATGGGTAAGAGGACCAGAGAGTGAGGATGCGGATG
>NW_004949195.1:407413-417615 GCF_000317375.1 Microtus ochrogaster
GAGTCTTGAGGGACCAGCAGGATGGGTAAGAGGACCAGAGAGTGAGGATGCGGATGGGAGTCTTGAGGGACCAGCAGACTAGGTTTGGGATTATTGGTGCCCAGTATAATCTACAGATTAGCTCCTATTCTTCCCCATTTTTGTTATATCTAATGATAAAAATCATGCACCCACATGTGCCTTTTATATGAAACCACAAGGGTCCCCTTTATTCCACCTCCCAACTCCTATGGTCTTTGTCCTAGGCAAGGAAGGTCCTTACTTACAGGCGCATTTTACCACCCCACTCGTCCTTTGGTGATGTGTGTAAGGAACAGAATCTCATGAGTAGAATGAAGTTCTTTCTTTTTTCTCAGTCACCTGTGGAACCCAAGGGTGCTAGTCATGGTCCCTAACATGGAGGGAGACAGCACGTTTCTCAGTGGCTGTCAGCAGTGGCATCCTGGCTAGGTAGTATGATCCTCCTGGACCAAATAATCCCACAGAGAAGCACAGGGCTTGGCTTGTGTGTGATGCTAACTGGGAAATTAACTGGTTCTTACCAGATGGCCTCTGCCATCAGCTGTTTCTGCTCCCCTCGGTTCCAACCAATCTAACACACTTACTTAAAGTTCAAGCCAGCACTTACATCAGCGTTATGATGTTGCTTACAATTTCCGGCCAGGAGGATGTTTACTAATTTAAATCAGTAGTCTGGTGATCAAAGGGAGAGAGTTCATCGTGTGGGCACCCAGCCAAGGAAACGCACGGGGATTTTTCCTGGCATTTCCTCTGACCCCAGGTATGAAAGATAACGTGAGAACCAAGGTGGGATGGGGGGGTGAGGGGTGGGGTGGGGAAAAGCGTGGCATCTGATGGGCCTGAGAAGTGGTTTTGACGATTGCGTTCAGTCTGACAGTTGGAGTTTCAGCCTGTGTTTTAGGTGTATTCTGAGGACTTGTTGAGAGCCAAGTAGAAGCCTGGGCATATGACCAGGACGATAGAATTCCCCTGTGCGTCATTATCTGCATGTGGACATGCCATAGATTCACCCCCACCTCGTCTGTGCCCTTGGTGGGTGCGGCTGTCTGCTCCTGTTGATGTTTCTGCAGAGTGAGGACTTAGGCCTAGGTTGTTGCTGAAGATGACAGCTCTCTGGAAGAGAGGGAAACAGGCCGGCTGATTAGCCTCCAAAGCCCCTAGGTCTGGGTGGGCCTTGCTGAGCAGTAGTGAGGCACACCGCTTATAAATTTGGGGAATAGAGTAGACATTTTCTTTTGTCCTGTTTGAAATTCAGTTTCTTCAGAGATTCTCTTTGAAGGGCCACTCTAATACTTCTGAAGCAACAGGGAGGAAGCCTCTGGCTTCCATGAATAAGGCAACGCTGTGCTGGTACTTCTGCCCTCTACAGGTTCCACACTGGCAGATTCAACTAGACACAAATAGGAAATATTTTTTGTGGAAAACTACACCTTTGCTAAAAAAAATATTTCTTGTCACTAATCCTAAACAATACAGCAACAGCTATTTAAATTCATTTGGGGATTTTAAGTCATTTCCAGATAACTTAAGTGCGGAAGATGGTGTCTGTGTAGGGTCTAACTAAACCATGAAACGTGGGAACTTGAGTATTGCTAGATCTGGCTGGCTTGCTCCTGTTTCTGTGTTACACAGTAAAAACGTCCAGTTGGAATCAGACTCACAAGGCGTGGCCTGATGTTTTTCAGACCAAAGTGCTAATTTTAGGGTTCTTAGTTATGCAAATCAGCTGTCACTCAAGCGGGGCACCAGGGATCCCACGGAGGGGCTGGTCAGTCAAAGCTCCTGAGGCCTGCTTTGGGTGTCTGGGTGGAGATTTCTGTGTCTCACTCGGGCTGGAAGCTGCTTCTGTGTGTTACCGTCCAGTTGTGCTGAGAGAGTAAAATCCGTGTCCACAGAGCCGCTGTGGACAGTGGCTTCACCCCAGCTGAGGCAAAGCACACAGCTCTTTGTTGCCCCTGCTTTTTCATTTACGAAAGGAGGGGGACGGTTGGTGGAGACGTGAAACGAGGTCACACTTAGAAGTGCTGGGTCATTTAAGGGCTCAGTGCCACAGTGACTATTTGGGATAGCTCAGGGCATGCAGGAGATCACACTTCTATACAATTCTTGAATCTGGGCTAGAGACTTGATGTAACAGGCTAATATGACCTTGAATTATTTTATTTTTTTATAGTTAATTTCTGTGGTGCTAGGCGTCTCATGCCTTGTCCTTTGAGTCCTTCTAACTGGGCCTTCTCACCACACTCTTCCATGGCTTCTCCCAGTCAGGAGAATCTAACTGCCCAGACCATCAGTCACTTTCCCTGACTACCCAGCTGTGTTCTTTTGCTCTCTGTAGTTTAAAAAGGAAAGGAAGAAAAGAAACCAAACAAACAAAATGATTAAGCAACAAAAGTGAAAATCAAAACAAACTGACAAAAGAGCCATAAGACAGAAAAAAAAAGCCAAAATACAAAATAAAACAAAAAGCCCACAGAAGCATGTCGGTTCTGTGTTGGTTCCGTGTTGGCCAGCTACTCCTGCTGTGGCTCTTAGGTATGGACACACATTTGGGTCTCCCAGGACTGCCCCGTGAGTTGCTTTAGACACTCAGATTGTTTTATTCTGTAGGTATAGCGGAGGACCAGTTCTGAAAGGCCAGACTCTTGTTTGTGGACCAAACTAGGGATTGGGGGAATCTGGAAGCTGCATTTCGAGAATAAGGTTTCCTGGGGACAGGATGGCTTGGGTAGGATGCTCGAGCAGCCTTGCCTGAGAGCAGAAGACAGGAGAGCGAGATGAGGAGGAAGGGAATGGAAGGCCTTGTGAAGACTACGTGGAGTGGGTTTCTGAATGGCCCTGCTCAGACTTACATCTCTCTGCAAGCAGCTCACTCCCTTCCCGGGGAGGCAACGGTCCCTCCTGTGGGTCCTATGTTCCGGTTTGTTTTCTGTGCTTTAACATTGTACACTTCTGAAGAGACTGGGATTTTAGAAACGAAATCTGATGCTTTGTTGGCTCTCAGTGGCTCCTGGCTTTTTGCTTCTGTAGCATTGGAGGGACTACTGAGGCTTGTTAGTTAGCCAGGGCTGCCACCAGGTACCAGATTGGAGACTGGGAGCCCCAGGAATTGACTCCTGGTTCTGGAGACTTAAGTGTGAGGTCAGGGTGATGTAGGCTGCAGGGTAGCGTTAGGCTCAGTTTCTTGCTTTGGTTGGTGATAGTGTCATCTCCGTGTCTCTCATTGTCTACCTTCTATGCTTGACTGTCTTTGTGTCCAAGAGCTTCCTTTTAATAAGAGCATCAGTTCCGTTGGATTAAGGGCCTGCTCCATTCTAGCATGACATCATCCTTTGCCTAAGAACATCTGCAGTGACCCACTTTCAGGGCACTTTGGTGCTTTTTCCAGTCAGAAATAGGAGGGTCATCTCTGTATACACCTCACACAACACATCAGAAGCAAGTTTCATCTTGCTTCATCTTGTTTCATCTTGAGTAGAAATACATGTGACCTTGTCAACTTGCCCTCCTCTCTGTCTGTGGGCCTGGCTTCCACTCCGTAGTCTTGCCACCTTCATGGGCTTAGTTAAGAGTGTGCAGTGGTCATGATGGCTCTTTGAATTCAAGGGTCTGAAGTTGGCAAGCCTTGTTTTCTTGTGGGTCATTCTTGGGTTAACTATACAATAATTTATCTACTTAATTTGCAGATACATTTTAATGTCTCTGTAACTTTCAGATGGTAGGCTACGTTCTGGAATTCCTTTACAGGAACCGCCATCACGTGGCGGGTGTTGTAGACACAGTTGATGAAGCCTGATGTCATTCCGTCCTAGCTTCCTTTTTGTCGCTATGACAAAGCAGTCTGACTAAAAGCCACTTGGGAAGGGTTTATTTGGCTGTACCGTGATCTCACAGTCCATCAGCGAGGAAAGTCATGGCAGGAACCTGAGGTTGGAGCCTGGAGGCAAGATCCACAGGGGTAGGGGGGATACACGAGTCTGCTTACTGGCCCCCTCTGGCTCTTACTGGCTCTTGCTGGCTCACAAGTTGCTTCCTGTTACTGGGAAATACACCATGACTAAAAGACAAGGGTTGTGGTCCGTCATCAAGGGAAGCCCAAGTAGACACTCAAGGTAGGGGTTTGAAGCATGGAAGAAGGCTGGTGGTCACTGCTTCTACTCCCCAGGCTTGCCCAGCTACCTTTCTTGTACAGCCTAGGCCCAGCTGCCCAGGAATGGTACCATCTGCAATAGTACCATCAATCTTCAGTTAAGACGCTTTGCCCACAGACTTGCTCACAGGCTAATCTGATGGAGGGAGTTCTTCAACCGAGGTTCCCTCTTCCCACGTGACTCTAGTTTGTCAAGTGGTCATAAAAACTAGCCATAACAGCTTCCCAAGAGTTGAGATTAGAGGTGTGCATGAGCGTGCCTGACTAGAGCATGGTGGTCTTATCTGGTACCTTGTATATGCTGGGCAAGTGTCCTGCTCCTGAACTCCCTCAGCGTAAGCACCAGGTAGAAGACAACACGTTTGAAAAAACTTCCTTTAAACATTTCTCTGATTAAAAAGTTAATACTGAGAATTTGCCCGCGGGAGATTATTGGACGAGTAAATACAGTTTACACATAGAAACACTTATTTCAGAGCCCCCATCCACAGGGCTGAACCTAGGGTCTCATACATGACAGAACAGCACTTGCCCACTGAGCTCCATGCCCAGGTCTTGTGTTTTTTGATACTAGCCAAACCCGGAAGTCATTTAACACCAAGGCTCAAGGGCTAAATGAAATGGTTTATGTTGTTATGACTAGATATTGGAATGCAGCTAGTAACACACAGACACACTGATATAGAATATGAGAACATTGCTAGTATAATATTTCTAAGGTTATGAAATAGTATCATACACAAATAAAACTCGTTTTTATGAGACAGAATCTTACTTTGTAGCTCAGACTGAGCTTGAACTCTTGATTCTCCTGCTTCCTTCTCCTGAGTGCTGGGGTCACAGGCACGTGGCACCATGCCCCCATGATAAATAAAACACTTTTAAAGGAAGGAGTATTTCCAGACACCTGGAAAAACATGTAAGGCTTACAGAAAAATACTGGCTATAATTAGCTCAGGCAGTTTGGTTATTAATGACATATTAAAACTACTTTGTCCTGTTTTCTGACTTTTGGGGGTATTTTAAGACAGAATCTCATAATGTGAGGTTAACCTCAAATTCAACGTTCCCAGCATCCCTCTTCTTCATCTTAAACTGCTGGGATTATAGTCATCATTTTCTGATTGTTTTGAAGTAAGTATTTTTCTAATAAAGTAACTGTGAATCAATAGGATTGCCTTTGGAGTTTCTGATGGCCCCAGGTCTTGAGGAAGATTTTCTTTTCAGCTCCACGTCTTGAACAACTGACTCCATGACGAAGCTCCATGCTTTGATCAAGAGGCTCACAGTGGGCAAGCCACGAGGGGACCCTTCTGCTCCCCATAAGTTCTTATACCCACTCTACCTGGTTGGTTGATCATCCGTGCTTTCCTGACCCTGATTGGCACTTTGTGTCTTAGCCCATCTGGATGAATCTAAAGTCAGCCATCCCCATTCCAAAAAGGCTAACACCTTTGCCATCTGCTTGTGAGGCTTTGAAAGCATATGGTTCAGTTCAGAGCACCCACATTCCAGGCCGCTTCAGAATTTCTGCACTTCATCACCTCCGTCAAAGCCTGCCTGAAAGAAATCAAAAGCAGTCTTGATGGCAGATAGTTTAGAACTCATTTTCACCTCTGGATGCTACGATTTCTGAGTCAAGTCAAACCAATAAACATTTCCCTTCTTAGAATGTAAGTCAAACTGCTCCCAAAGCTATATTCATTGGTTTCATTTTATTATTATCCAAGAAAAACAAGATTTTCTGAAAAGGTCACAATGATGTTGTCTTTCAGGCCCCTTTGGAACACACCTTAAGACTTGGGAGAGGATCATGTAGAAGCCTGAAGGGCTGGGGTACATATTTCCAAACATTCTCTGTTCTCTGATTCTCTATGCCCTTGAAAAAGCACCTACACTCTCAACAATTTTATTAGCTCTGTAAGTTTTCATGATCTTAATAAATTATTTTAATGGGGAGAATGCCAGGAGTTCATTGTTCTTCCTTTGTCTGGATGGTTTGAAGGCTCCATCATCCCCGTACAATGGTGACAAGAAGAACAGTTCCTCTACTGATAACGCACACTAACATGTACACTGCTAGCAATGCTCCTCTGACTTTCCAGAACCTGATAATAGGAATAGAAACTGCTTCAGGTCAAATGCATTTCCCAAAACTACAAATAAATGTAAAGAACTGGTCCCCTGCAATGAATGGCACAGGGCTGAATTTTCATAGCAAGATTCAGTTTTTTCAGTGGGGAACATTTGACAATATTTGTAGATAACCATATCTGTAGATGGGGCAGAGGAGTGCTACTGGCATTGAGGGGATAGAACCTAGGGATGTTGCCAAATATCAGTACTTATAACATGAAGAACTGCCTGGCTTATATGTGAGCCAGAAGGCTGAGGACAGCTGGGTCAAACTGTCAGCTTCTAGAGACTAAGACCAGTGTTTCTACATGTTGATAAGTAGATGAACAGGGTGTCCTGAACATGCCTCTCCTCCAACACTGGCCAGGGAGGAGCAAGTGAAGGTACTGGCCACGTTTAGATGAAGGGCGTCTCCTGCTTTCTGGCATTTTAAAAAAGGTGATGCATGATTTTTCTCATTTATAGGGAACAGGCTGAGATAAAGCCTTAGATTCTTTGTTTTTAGTTACTCCTGCCTGCTACAACTGCTCTTGGAAGTAGTTTGTAAGTTTATTGTCTAAAATTCCTTTTTTCTTGTCTTGGGATAACCATTCATGTGTGTGCATTCACATGCATGCGTGGCTGTATGTTCATGCATGTGTGTGCGTGTGTGTGTGCATGGAGTCCAGAGGAATAAGTTGACTTTCCTGATCTACCACTTCCTGCCTTAGTCTCTAGAGACAGGGTCTGTGACTGAACCCAGAGCTCACCCTTTCAAAGGCTGCCAGGCCAAAGAAGTCCTGGGTCTTCCTGCTTCCACCCCAGCACGGGGTGACAGACACCATGCGGCCACATATAGCTTTTGAAAATGTATTTGTCACAGATGTAAATGCATGTTACTATATCCGTACAGCAAGCACTCTTACCTACTGAATTCCCCAGGGTAACCATTCTGTTTTTCTCTTCATATTAAACTTATTGACCCTCAGACAGAGTAAAAATAGTAAAACCATACAAACCAATCACTGTATTGCTTAGTGATAGATTCATATGTGATAAAGACAATAACAACACCAGCTTTACCAAGATCCAAGAGTGGTTACATCTCTGGAGGATAAAAAAAAGACTCAAATAAATAAACAAATTCTTTGCCTTGAGTGACTTAAAAAGGCAAATACATATTCTTTAAATTGCATCATAGATACAAGCTTTCCACTGCAGATGTAGTTTGGTGTAGTGTCTTTGGCTAGCGTTACTGGAGCCCTGGTCTCTCCCCGGCACATACCTGTGGAGCTGGCACGCACCTGTAATCCTGGCACTTGGAGAAAGAATAAATTAAATGTTACCGTTGGTGACATAGTACAGAGCCAGCTTGGGGCTACATAAGAAATGTTCACACATTTTTTTTCATATATGGGCCTGCAACATGGTCCAGTGGATCGTAAAACTGCTTGCCACCAAGCCTGAAGACTTGAGTTTGATCCCTGGGACCTCCATGATAGGAGGGAAAATCTGGTGAGCTGTCATCTGACCTCCATTCAAGCACTATGGTACATGTACAGGCAAAATGTCAAAAAATTTTTAAAGACACTTTTCATATATGGTAGACGTCACAATAGAAAGGGAATTAATCTTCTCATTTGTCATCTGTCACTTTTAGTCATTTCAAGCTCCTAATCTGCTTCCATCTCCTGAGTGCTGGGTTTCCAGGCATGCACCACCACTCCAGGCTAATACACGCCACTTCCAACAGTAGCTTCCCACATCCACAGGCAGAGGCCAGTTCTGGTCTTTTCTGCTCCTTAAAGTCAGGGTGACTGTGCCTCGAACTCTTCAATGCTCAGGACACTCAACCAAGGGTGTCTGGGAATGAGACATGGCTAGGCCTCCGTGGTTAAGTTCTAGCTCAGACACCGAGGCCTGTTCTTCCTGGTACATCTTTCAGCTGTCCCTGTACCCATGTCTTGTGCTGTGGAGGCTTGTGAATTGGTGGGCCCAACATGGTCCCTTAAGTGTGAGACGTAGTCACCTTTCTGTAGCCAATACCTGGCACAGGACTGGGTCTGGGTCTATTGAACACACATGGAAGGTGCCAGCTCTTAGGGAAGAAACCCACTTTGGGGGCAGATATATTTGGGTTTCTGGCTCTGCCACTGGGTGGCTTGGCCAAGCTCATTATCTTTTTTACAACTTAATAAACCTTTGTTGAGCTCCTACAAGGAGGATGACTTAAGGCCAAGCTCCTTTATGTTGGCTTAATGCTCAGTAAAATGGCCCACTGAATCCAGAAGGAGTTCTAGACAGCCAGGGTGAGTTACCAGAACAGTTATGGTCTCCCAAAACCAGAGGGGAGGGGAGAGGAGAAGAGGGGAGGGGACAGGAAGGGAGGGGAGGCAACCTGAAACTGGGTGGGTGCTCACACCTGTAACTCAGCCTGGGCTCCACAGTGAAGCCCTTTTTCAAAAGCAAAACCAAACAAAGGCAACAAGATGGTTCATGAGAGAAAGGTGCTTGCTGCCGAGACTGACAGCCTGAATTCAATGCTAGGGTCATGCATGCTAGAAGATCACTAACTCCCCAAAGTTGTCTTTCTGACCTCCACACATGTGCAGGCAATAAATATACTTTTTAAAAGATACATAAGTGAAAAATCTGTAACCTGATACCTGGGCTAGGTAGAGAAGACTGTTATGGTGGGAATTTGCCCTGAGCCCTCCCATTCCCCACGCCAACTTATAAACAGCATATACACTGAGTTTATTGGGGACATTCAACACCAAGGTGTAGGAGGGAGATCAAGTGGAAGGAAAAGAATGTAAAGTGGCCCAAGGCAACACATTTCCATGATGGATACTGCTTCATGGCCAACCTTGAAGGGCGTGTCTGCAGGCTGCTGGGGAGGTCTCCCCAGACTGCTGTTGGAGACAAACAATACTTGAAACAATTCATGGAGATAGAGAGAAAGAGTATCACTACCTGCCTCTCTCCAATCTCCCCTTCCCTGAAGTTTCCCTTATGACTATCAGTGTCATTATGAGACTGATTTTCGCTTGGTTTTGGTGGCCCCATGGAATGCCAGATGCCATGTCCTCTAGTGTAGCATTCCAGTTAAGAGCTGGGAAGAGAAACTCTGGGCCAGAGGGAGCCTGATGAAGTGCATGGACTGTTTTCAGTACCTTCTAATACTACAATATCTTTCCCATGATCTGGCCCTGAATACTGTGGAAGACCCAGGGAGAGAACATGAGCTTCAGGGAACAGGGCATACAAGTGTTCCCTCCTGTTGACTGATAGGAGAAAAGAACTTTCTAATTAAGTCCGGTCCATGGCTCCATCTTCTCATCTGGCTAAATGGCAGAAGTCACTAATTCCCGAGAGGTACCAGATTTTGAGGAATTCACAATGGTGTCAAGAGCTTCATGTGAGCTTCCCCACCACTTCCTGTTTCCATCCGAACTTTCAATTACCCCAGAGACGCCCAGTCTTGGGCCACAGGTTCTTAGTTTAGAGAATCCAAGAAAGGTAGCTAACGCTGCTGACCAGAAACGAGAGGACCATCGATCTGTCCGTCGTCTGTCTGTTCGCCTGAGGTGTTGGGGAGTCTGGCATACGCTGATGAGTTTTTTGGTGTTTCTTGAGATGGTCGGATCTCAGGAACTGTCAGCCACATTCTGAGCCTTTATGTGGTCAGTCTCTGGTGTAGATCCATCTTTGTCGTCCAAGCTCATCAGAGTGGAAGAAAGACCACGTACAGCCTCCGCAGTCACACACGCAGGCCTTCTCACCCGTGTGTTTACGCTGAGGACTCACGAGGTGAGAGCGCTTGGTGTAAGCTTTTCCATGGTTTTCATATGAGCAGACATAAGGCCTTGAAGCTGGAGGTTGTCGGAGACCAGCCTCAACAAAAATACCTTTC
>NW_004949195.1:418296-425523 GCF_000317375.1 Microtus ochrogaster
GGCTACATTCATCATCCATCCCTCACGCCCTAGATTCAGGCCCTAGACCAAACACTCTGTAGGCAAACCACTCCCTGGGTGGAATCCCAAGTTATTTCCATAAAGGGAAATGGAACTTAGTTGGACACTTAGACTTTTATTTTAGATAGGGACCAACTACTTCCCTATTTCAAGAGCAAAAGGTCTGGCAACTAGCCACACCTGTTGACAAGAGCCTTGAGAGAGCAGAACTCTAATTTACAACTAGGTGGGACTTTTGTTTGAGTTAGAAGCACAATAATCTTGAATGAACCCAAAACAAGTTCCAAACTCTCTGACCTTTGGCCTCTTTGGGCCTTTATGGGAGGTGGCCTCCCAGATGCTTCTTTTGAAGCACTGGGGCTCTCTGTCCCCTGTGGACCAGGTGTGGGCTACTCAGATACGAAAGGTCCTTCCTGGGAATTTGTGTCACAAGCGAGTCCTGGGAATCTAAAGTCAGCAATGGCTGAAGCCTAGCTGGGGGCATCCCAAGATTGTAGGGATTTAAGTGCATCATCCGATCCATCGAAGGAGGCATGGCACAGTCCCCTCGGGAAGCCATGCCTTGGACAAACAATATTCCATTGTTTAAAGAGCTTGTGGCAGCAGGTACTGTTGAGGGGACAGGATAAGGCATTGGTGGGGCACTGCTGTGGGCCATTACTGGGACGCCATGGGAAGCTGAGCCTGGCAGGCCACTGTGAGGCATCAGATTCTGACTGAAGGCTGTGTTCACTCCCACCAGAGTACCTGGACTCCCTATGGACATCATGTGTCAATCATTCTGCCTGGTTGGTGGATATACCATGGCTGACGATCCATCTGGGAAGGTGTAGGAGGCAGTGGGGAGGGGTACCTCGCACCATGATCAGATAGTGACAGAATGACCTGTGACCGCCCCCCTTCACCCTCATTCTGCCTGGATTCCTCAGCAGATAACATAAAAGGCCTTGACATATTTGATACACGTTGAGTGGTGGGTGGCTGATGAACTCTGTTTCCAGAAGGCACTGATGCAGCATTGGTGTCGACTTCTCATTATCTTTGGGAGGCTGGCGTGCAGCAGCCCACTCATCCTCCTGTTCCATGCCGGCCCAGGCGCAGCTTTGGACCAGAGGTGAGCTTAACCGGACTGGTGCCGACATAGGGAAGTGTCCCTAGCACCACTACCAGCGTAACCATTCTTATGTCGTGAATTTTATTTTATATGTATGTGTGAGAGCACATGTATGCACAAACACAAAGGACACACACACAGAGACAACAGGGACAGAGACCT
This sequence comes from Microtus ochrogaster, assembly GCF_000317375.1. Lineage (NCBI taxonomy): Eukaryota > Metazoa > Chordata > Mammalia > Rodentia > Cricetidae > Microtus > Microtus ochrogaster. The sequence continues at coordinate 419,594 of NW_004949195.1, forward strand.
ATGACTGATGTTAGGAACTTCTATGACCTCTCTTCGTCATAGAGCATGCTGGTTCAACCTTGTCTGCCTAACCTGCCTAACCAGGTTTCTCAGGAGTCCTCTACCTCCTACGCACTGCAATTATTGCATGATGGCAGCAGACACAGGCTTCTCCGTAACTCTGAGGCTCCAAACCCTATTCCTCGTGTTTGCAGGGCCCACCGGTGCATGAACCACTGTGTCGCCTCGCCAGCCTCTCTCACGATGTTTACACTGAACTGGACCTGGATTCAGAGAGGAATCTTTAACTATGCTTTGTTTTGTGATGATTATATTAAGGATCCTGCCAGTGATGTCGCTGAATAGTCAGCTTTAGGCTATGGTGCTTGCCTACCTCTTCACGGGGCCCTGGTTTGAGTCCCAGCACCAGGAAACATAAATCAACAATCTCAAACGGTTTCACACAGCTCCAGGTTTCACACAGCTCCACTCTGTTACTGCATTGTGTTAGGTACTCGGTTGGAGAAATCAGTGGGTTGTTACTTTGTTTCTCACACGCAGCTGTAAAGTTCATTTGGAGCTGTCACTCTCGACTTCAGCGCTGTGCCTCCCTATGTGTCTTTTCTCAGCTTAGTGTTGCCTGGTGCTTACTTCTTTTCTGATTCCAGTGCTCTCTCTAGTTATATTTAATCAGTTGTTGCCTGTGTTTTGAACACTATCTCATGACATTATTAAAACTCTGGAGTTTTATAAGCAGAAGCAATTCTACACCCCACTGCAAGTGTATTCAGTGTATATGATGTCAGGAAGCCACGCCCACACAATTCAAATCCTTCCCAGATACTTATTTCATGATGTATTTCCTATCAGAAGCACCACCGGAGAAGTCAGCCATAAGTGAAGACAAGGTTGTTCATATCTCTGTTGTACACGTGTGTGTGTGTGTGTGTGTGTGTGTGTGTGTGTGTGTGTGTGAGAGAGAGAGAGAGAGAGAGAGAGAGAGAGAGAGAGAGAGAGAGAGAGAGAGAAGTCGGGGTTATAATTGCTTCCCTTTGCAGTTGAACCTAGAAGAGTCAGCAGCGTGGAAGTGTCATGGATGACCAGGCACGAGAGGCAAGCAGAGGAGCTGTTTCTATCACCTTATGTGTAACATTTTGTGGCAGGGCCTCAAAATATCTTGAGTGGTTTTTTCACATAGAGAGCTCTCATGTCATGCTAGCAGATATCTGTGTGTGTGATAGAGAAAATAAAGCGTTTGCCTGTTTTATTTCAGACCATGCCTTTTAAATCACTCTAGTAATGTACTGTATGAATTATATCTATCTGTGGCCTATGCATAAACACATGTATGTATCTGTGCTGGGTCTTGCATAGATAGATATGAGTCAGATTTAACAACTGTATTCATCATAAAGTTATACTAAAATGAAACCCAAATTCAGTGTCAATTCTAAAGTGCTTTAAACCGATCTTTTATTGCAAAATCTTTGAATTTACTGAAAAGCTGACAGGATCCTACAACAAACAGCCCTCCTAGAGCAACTTTTACTCTGTAATTGATGTTTTAACAGTCTCTCTTTACTACAAACAGATCCATTAACCTACCTTATCCAGTTATCAACACATCTTATTTTGGGATATGTTTCAAAGTAAGGTGTAGATTTCAAAACACTTTATCCCAAGCCATTTTGGCATGCATGTATTTAACTCCAGCTAAATATTTTTGTTTTCCCATTGAGGTAAAAAAAACATACATATAATAAAATGCACACATACACAGAATTATGATACATACATACAGCTGTAAACCTTCATCAGGACCGGCACAGAACATAGTCAATCATTTCAGAAGGGTCCCTTTGTGTTCCTCGCTAATCACCCCCACCTCTTGTCTTCAAGGCAATTGGGGAATACACACACACACACACACACACACACACACACACACACACACACAGTTTTACTGTTATTGATTAATTTCTGGCTATATAAAACATGCCAGATTCTTGATCTCTTGGAATTAAAGATCTTCACCCAGGGCAGAGCAGTGGTTGAGTGTCCAGTTGATAGCAGAAGGCTTAAGTGCACTCTCGGGCAGCTCATCTTCATGACAAGATGTGAACAAGAAAGGGAAGAGGTTTTGGAAGATAAACTGGTTTTAAAAACACATGTTTGTAAGAGTCTGGGTGAAGGCTTTTACACAGACCTACTGGGTCAGCAGCCACCCAGGACAAGCATGTCCCAGTGGGGCGGGGCAGGGCATTTTCCAGTCCAACCCAGGCAAGGACGGAAAGTGCAAGCTTGCGCTTCCTTCTTCTCCCTAGCTCCTCTCTGCTTAACTTGTTCTGGTTTTCATCCTTCTGTGCCCGTGCACTGTGAGCGCTGGGGGTGGTAGTGGGAGTTCCTGGGAGTGTTCCTTTCCACAATGTCACCAAGAGAGCAAGGACAGTTTTCCCATCACAGGGTGGCTTTCTCCGCAGGACTGGGGAGGGAGAGCAGCCATTTGGTTGTGAGTCAGCAGCTTTCCCCTCCCACCCTGGTGACAAGGTGGCCTCCCTCCCAGACTGGAGCACAGAGGTCCCTAGGGACTCTGTCTGGTGGGACTTGGAGAAAGTGAGGGCCGGGAGCCGGCAGGCCACGTGTTCATGAGCGTGTACACTCTGCTGAGCGCATTCTTACAAATCCTTCCAGGGCTTTTAAAAAGTATTTGAAAGAATACATGATGGCACGACACAACGCAAACTGGTTAAATTACATCTAGAATATACTGTGCAATTTTCAAAACATTGTAAAACCTCCCGAAGAGGGGTTTTCTCTTTTAAGTTTTGTTTGATTCTTGTAAAAAGTCTTACAAACAGTACAGCTCTTCAGTATGCAAACTCAGGAAGCATAACAAATTTTGTCCCCAGGAGATGACTGTCTTTCCAAGCTCAAGTCTTTTCTGCTATTTTTAGCTGCAGAACCATATACACTTTTGAGTCAAAAGCTGTTCTATTTCTGTGTAGGAGTTTGTTTTATAAAACCACATATTGTTAGATGATGAGACACTTTCTAAGGTCAGGCTACATATATTATGAGTTATGTGATTTTCTCTTGATTTTTGGACAAACAGCCATTAAGAAAAAAAACCCTGTGATTTATTTATTTTCACTTAGCCTACCTGCCTCACACGATCTAATTTGGTAGTCACTAAAAAGTAAATTCCCAAAATTGCATATTGTGTATAAACTTGGGAATCTTGTCTGGGTTTAACAAGGAGTTCTATCAGCTTCCCAGACATGGTATATGTCCTGAGGTTGAAGTAACACACTCTTGAAGGCAGAGTTACAGATGCTTATAAACTTTAGAGACTATGTTGCACATGCGTATCTAAAGAACCTGTTATGTGGTGTTTCCACTGCATGTTCTGGATACAGTAATCTAATTTTTAATTAGTCAAAGCCTTTAGTGAGGACAGCTTACTGACTTAATGCTCAGCAAACACAGGTGCTGTGCCTTGCATATTCCTTTTGTTTAGAAAAAAATCTCCCGATGAAATCAAAGTCTAGTGCTTGCCCTGCTCTAGATGTAACTGAAACCACCTGCCCGGCAACCTTCAGACAGGTTGTATCTCCTAGGAAGCAGAAGCTTGCCCCTAAGGCAGCTGGTGTGGTTCCTCAGTGTGGTAATTTGTGGCCCATCAGGCTCCTTGTGAGAAAGATGGAAACTTCCTGAAGATCAAGTGGTAAGTATTTTGGCCCCTCTCTCAGTAAGAAGCATGCAGGGGGAGTGTGTCCTGGACCATAGAGATCTTGAGTATGCTAAATAGAGCAGCTTTATGCACTGGGCCCTCACCACTGCAGGTATCTGTGTCAATAGTCTTTCCTCCAGGGCCATTTTCATTATAACACAAGAAAAGCATTGCAAAGCTCTAACGTTAACCCCAGAGTCTATCCAGTCAGTAGTAGTGTTGACCTAAAATCACGGGATGATCTCTTTGTAAGCATTTTTGTCCTAAGATGAAATGCTGGCCAACAACAAACTTCTTCACGTTCTTAAGTGAAATCTTTTTCTGCGAGTCTCCTTAAGGATCAGGGTTGAGTTCATCCTCAGTCAAGTATTTCCCAGACACTCTTCTTGGACTAAAGTGAAATTTCAGGGTGGTACCTGGTGCAAGCATCTGAAGATGCTGGTGGTCTGACAAGATCAAGATGTTGCATACAGAAGTGTTGGGAGAACAAGAACCTTTTTTTGATGGGCTCCACACACATGCACTAGCATATACATGTCATCTTAGGGTTTCTATTGCTGTGAAGAGACACCATGACCATGGCAACTCTTTTTTTCCCCCCCACGGGGCCAGAGGTTTATTGCAGCGTGCGTAACAGTAAAGAGAGAGAAGGGGAAAAAAGCCATGGCAACTCTTAAAAAGGAAAACATTTAATTAAGGTGGCAGCTTGCAGTTCAGAGGGTCAGTCCATTATCATCATGGTGGGGAGCATAGTTGTGACGTGCAGGCAGACGGTGCCAGCTACATCTTGACCAGAAAGTAACAGGAAGTGGACTGAGTATCACATGAGTGAAACTTTAGCATAAATGAAACCTCAAAGCCTGCCTTCACAGTGACACACTTCCTCCAACAAGGCCACACCTACTCCAATAAAGCCACATCTCCAAACAGTGATACTCCCTGTGGGGGACATTTGCTTTCAACCACCACACACGTGAACATGAACACATACCTGCATACATATACACAAAAGGTCAAAAGGTCAATCTGTCAAAAAGACATAAAATTCATAAGCATTTGAGCATCTAAGAATACAATCACAAAATATACAAAGTCAAAATGTACCAAATTAGAAAAAAAAACTAAGAAATTAGTGAGAAGTTTTACTAATCTATTAATATTGAGTAAGACAGTTAGGCAGAATATCAACATAGGCAGATTTAACAACAGCATTAAACAGACAGCCCTAATAGACATATGTAGAACACTTTAGCCAACAAGAGCAGAACACACATTCTCTCAAGGGCACTGGGATGTTCTCTGTGATAGAGTTTATGTCAAGCCATATATTTATTGATATAAAACTAGTATAGATCATTTTAAGCACATTTAGGCATTAAGAAACATATTTGGTGACCCCAATGGAATAAAATCATGAACACAGAAAGTCACAAAGCTCACAAAATTATGTAAACATCATACTCCCCAATGTGCAAAGGTGTTTTTTTGTAGGAAGATTTTTGATTGCTAATTCAGTGCACCTTTGGAGCATAAATGCATTTATCTTCACAAAATATAAGCAAACCAAATTGAGAAACTTGTACTAAGGGTTACATACCATTGCCAGGTATGCTGTATCTGAGGGACACAAGGCAGAAATGGTATGATATAATATGAAAATTAATCAACACAATGTGTCATATTAATAAAGTAAAAAATGTCATGTTTCATTTTGATACAGGCAGAAAAACCATCTGACAAAATTCGACACCCTTTTGTTATGCAATAAACTAGAAATACAAGAAAACTTCTTCATACCTAGTGAAGAACCTCTATAAAAATCCCATTGCTAACATTATGTACAATAAAAGGTTGGAAGCTTGCTCTCTAGTGACAGATATAAGCCAAATTTGTTCATTTTCACTGTTTTTTTATTTGATACCATCCTGAAACTTCTAACTGGAGCAACTAGGCAGGAAGTAATTTGGACCTAGTTCTAAAGAATTACAATGATATAATTTTAGATGGGGTGGTCTTGTGTTTAGAAACCCTAAGGAATGGGTAAAGCAGGATTACATGTGGTACTTAGTGTGAGAAATGTCCCCCATAGGCTCAGGTATTTGAACACCTGGTCCCCAGTTGGTGGTGCTGTTGGGGAAGGTGGTACCACCTTGCTGGAGGAAGTACATCATTGGTGCTGTTGGGGAAGGTGGTATCACCTTGCTGGAGGAAGTACATCATT
>NW_004949195.1:425934-433473 GCF_000317375.1 Microtus ochrogaster
CCTCTTCTCTTTTTGAAGCACAAATTCCCATTACATTTATTGATATTTTAAAATACTGCATTGTACATGATTTAGATGACTAAAAATATAGTATACCTCTTTATAGCTTTTTTTTTTTTTAGAGATTATGACTTCAAATTCTTATTAGTGAGTATTCCAAGACAACACAGTTAGGTGAGGTTCATCATCACAGAATGTGGAGATAAATCTGTATTTGTACAATACCTAGCAACTTCATTGTAAAAGAGAATGTGAACTCTATTTCTTAAGTTGCTTTTGGTCCTGTTATTTCACCATAGCAATAGAAAATTAAACTAATACAGAGACATAATAATGCAGATCATTAAATTTATAGGCCACAAGGTGGGTATAAAACTCATTTCTATTTCTATATAGTAGCAATGAACTGTGTAGAACAATTCAACAAAGTTACTTCACTTAAGGAGGATCAAGTATAATAAAATACTTTGGGATGATTCTCACAAAGGAAGTCTAAAACTTATACCCTTAAGCCCACAAAACATTGTTGTAAGAAATTAAGGGAAGTCTAAGTAAAAGGCAAGCAGGGTGTTTTAGGCTCATATTATTGTAATGACTGTTTTATAAAATTTTAGTGCAGTCATTATCAAAATCTCAGCTTTGTTGGTGGGGTGGCAAACCAGTACTCCTGGTGCCAGGATGCCTGGCGTGAGGATCCCTAGAGCTGGCTGCCCAGCTAGTCTTGCCAAACTGGTGATCTCCAGGTTTACTGAGAGATCCTATATTCAAAATAAAGTGGAACTGGATAGAATTTCAGCCTTCTCATGCATGCATGCACACCTGTATCTATGCATGTACTTATACATGTGTATGCCAGACATGTACACACATGTATACCATACACGTACCTCACATACATGTTCACAATACAGACACACACACACACATCCATGCCCCACACACATAGAGACAGAAAGAGAGAATAAGTAAATGCAACTTAAAAAAATAAAAGGGGGGGGGACTGGAGGGATGGCTCTCCAGACAAGAGCACTGGCTATAGGCAGCTCACAACTACCTGTAACTATAGCTCCAGGATTGTCCAACACTCGGAACGGCACACCTTTAATCCCAGCACTAGAGAGGACTAGGAGACAGGAGTTCAGTGTGGTCTGGAGGGCTTGCAGTCTGAGGTCTGGTGGGGCACAGAGCTGTCTACAGTCACTCCGAGGACAGGATCACCCCTTGTTTGTCTGAGCCTTGGTAGAAGTAAGAACTCTCTAGAGGATGGCTGCTTTGCTTTTCTGATCTTCAGTTTGGACCCCAATATCTATCTCTGGGTTTTTATTACTTATGTTATAAGACCTCTCTGCAGTAATGTGGGGATTGTAGGTACAGGCTACGGCAGCTGACTTTTTACATGGGCTTAGGGGACAGACTCAAGAGTGAGGCCTTTTACCCATCTCTCTACCCCTCTCTACCTTTGAAGGACCATGGTATCTTGCACATCGCCAGCACAGTTTCTCAGAAGTTCCTCTGCTCTTCCCTCATAATTTGTGTCTGTTTTTCCCGTTGCCAACAGCAGGGCAGCAGAGTGGCAACTGTGTTGTGAAGTTAGACTAACGAGAGAGTCAGAATGAAGCTCCCAGGCCAGCCTGGTTGGGTTGCCCCGTGGCCAGCTCAGTCACAACAAAGGTCAGATGCAGGGTCAGCTGTGACCCTGCAGAGAGAGCCTTGGTTATGGGCAAAGCAACAAAGAATCTCAGCAGAAGCATCTTGGCTGTCTGAAGTGCAGCCTTTGCAGAGTTCTTAGCTGTATTTTTTTTTTTTTTTTACAATTTGATTTTTTTATTTTTATTTTTATTTTTTTGATGCACAAGCATGCTTTTATGGCACGAGAACATTTTGCTGAATGACTTGGTAGTGCGCTGTTGGCAGGCAGCACCTTTCCAGATTTAGATTATAAGAGGAAAATCAGCAAGGGGTAAGTTCAGCTGTGGGCCACTGGGTACTTAAAACTACAGTTCTCTCATGGAGCCCCGGGCTACTTTATCCCATGGGGACCAATGCTGTAAGGCCTACGCAGCAGAGATGGCCCCTGATGCTTGCTTTTTATGGCTCTAAGCCACATTCAAATTGGGAGTGTGTTGTTATCACATTGTAGACATTATTCTTAATATCAGAATGAAAACTGGAGGATGTGCAAAGAATCGGCAGGCAGAAAACGGGCCAAGTTGCCCTGGTCGTTTTTTTTCTGACCACCTTTGAGCTGAAGGAGGTAAGTGTGGGGTGTACACAAAGGGGTGAGAGATATCAGCCAATGTTTAGTGACCTTATTCCAGACTGTGAATCTAATGGGTTAGGTTTTTGGTGGTGGGATCATTTGGAGGAAGCATATTGATGTTCTCCGATGAACGGCTTTCTGAAAGGGCCCAGAGCTCACAGAGATGGACTGGAGGCTTCCAGACCTTTTAGAACTCTGTTGACAATAGCCGTTTCTGATCCTACTGCACGTACTGGCTTTGTGGGAGCCTAGGCAGTTTGGATGCTCAACTTACTAGACCTTGATGGAGGTGGGGGTTCCTTGGACTTCCCACAGGGCAGGGAACCCTGATTGCTCTTCGGGCTGAGGAGGGGGGGGGACTTAACTGGGGGAGAGGGAAGGTAATGGGAGGTGGTGGTGGGGAAGAGACAGAAATCTTTAATAAATAAATAAATAAATAAAAAGTCTGGCTTGTCTAATTTTATTTTTAATAATGGGGAAGGGCTCATGTGAAATTTTAATTTTAGATCGTGGCTCTCAGCAAATTTTCTTTAATGATCAAAAGTTTCAATCATTTGTCCTGGAGATGCCAGGGGTTTGTGTGCCCGTTCACAGCGGCCCCTGTCGTCCTTAGCAATTGTGTTTTTTAATGACATAATTCTACCCTGCTTATCTCCCCCACTCCCTTTCTTCTAGACCTACCTCAGCTACTAGACCTGGGTAGTTAGCTGCCTTCACACACAGGGATATTTCCAGTCTCCACCTTGTTTAACCAGTTAGTTACCAGGACTTGTGTGTTCTGACCTGCCAAGGTTTTTATGTGCTGTTAGAATAGAGAGATGAAAGGGAAGCCTTGGCCAGCTAGCTAAGATCATGGGAAGACTGACAGCTGAGTAGCCATTTTTGTCAGGTTTAAATTTAAGTGGTGAGGGAAGCCAGTTGATGAAGGGGAAAAAATATAACTAAAATGTGGAGAGAGATTAGATGAGGAGGGAGGGAGGGGGAGGAAGAGAGGGAAAGAGAAAGAGAGAGAGAGAGAGAGAGAGAGAGAGAGACAGAGACAGAGACAGAGAGAGAGGCAGATACATTGCTTGGGTTCCTGATGGTCTCTGAGTCAAGTGTAGCTTATTTGTTTTTAATATAAATATGATTTTCCTTGTAGTTAACTGAATGGGGCTCAATCAGTACCACCTACGAACTGTTACCCTTATCGATGCTATCTGCTTGTGTGGCTGGCAATTGGTTAAATCTGGCAGGTGATCCAAGACCAAGAAGCAGTCAAGCCACAGAACTGGTTTTAAGTCATAATGAAATTTAGAGTTGCTGCTTTGGTGTTCAGTCCTGGTGATGGTCAGGCTACAAATGCTGGTACATTCCTGTATGAGTGTAATTTTTTTTCTTCTTTTGAGGTGAGCTATCCTTAAAACCCTGGTACCCTCTGACTTAATAGTTCACTGTCCCTAAGGCACACCAACTATGAGAAACCTGTGTCCTGGGTGACTGAACTGAGAAAAGTGGGGAGCTGTGGAGTGAGGCAGAGGGTGTGAGCATGTTTCTGATGACTAAGACAGAGCCTATGTAGGAGTTGGTTCAGTAATAATGTGCCTCCTGTTGCAACCCCTCTGCCCCATGCTTTTTAGCAAGCATTATTTTGAATGTCAGAGTGCACAGAGTTGTTCTCTGGGCTAAATTTGACTCTGTGGGAGAATCGGCCTAGACGTTCAAATGTGGTCAGTCATCTTAGTATAGTGTGTGGGTGTAAGAGCAGTTTTCCACTCGTGCCCAGTGGATCTGTGTGAGTCTCACCCAGAAATGAGAGGTGCTAGATGCCATTTTAAGGCAACCCAAAAATGTTAATTTAAGAAGGCTCTTGAGACCCTGGTGGGTGACCAGTTAGGCAGCCCTCTGCTGGAGCAGGGGGAGAGGGATGAGGCTTCTCAAGCTTCCATCTAGTTTGGAAAGAGTGACTCTGTAGTAATTACAAGGCATCAGGGAAACTGCCTTAACATAACCCAAAGGGGATTTGGGGTATTGTGACTTGATGTCAGGGTCTCTGTAATGTGCAAATGACAGAGCAATCTAATGATTGAGTTATTAGACGCTGACTGCTATGTTTAAACACTGACCACATTTCAGGAGTGACCTAAGCCAGAATAGCTAAAGAGAAGGGCAGTATGGCAGAAAGAAAGAAAGATCCCCCAGTCCTCCCCAGGAGCACGGTGGAAGATGATGGTCTTCATGCAAAAGCTGTTGCTCTCATGAAGTCTGCCTTGGACTGATTGATCCTCTGGGTGAAGCCCATGTCTCGAACTCCTGCTACTCCTTTGGTGTGAAGAGAACTCATGTATTTATCAGACAAGTGTTATCTCAGGTGTCATGTGGCTACAGAGACAGTAACTGATGAAAGTCTCTGTCCTTTCAGGGTTTTCTTTCCAGAGGGAAAAAGCTTGGACATAAATCTTGACCCTATTGGTTTCTAGAATGCTGCATTAGCCTACTTAAAAACAACAACAACAACAACCCAAAATCTATAACAAAACGCTTGAGGCAGGCTGAATCCATGAAGACAATAGATTTGTTTAGCTAAAGGTTCTGCAAGTGAAAGATGTAGGGGCCAGCTCTGGCAGTGGTCTTTGTTACTGGCAGAGCCCTGAGGTGGGGAGAAATATGGAGCATCTGTGATTGGTTTATGTCTGTCTTTTTATGAAGCAACCAGGGAGGCTGAACTCCAGTGACCTTGATTAAACACAGTCCTTTCCAAAGGCCTTGCTTCTAAACACCAGGCTGGGTTAAGTCTCCACTCTGCTAATACCAAGACCACGTGACGTAGGGATTAAACTCTTGCAGAACAATGATTGCAACTAGAGATCAGTATGTTATGCAAAACAGGCTTCACTGAGAAAGATTATGTTTCCTTTCCTAGGTGGACTCTAGAAATGTGTTGTGTGTGTGTGTCTGTGTGTCCGTGTGTCCTGAAACTAGAAAGGGAACCTTGACGGACAGGTTAAGGGAGGGGGGAGGGGGAGTGAGAGGAGAGCAAGAGAGTAGTGGCAACCGTGTGCCGTGAAAACAGAGAGGAGACCCCTGTGGGGAGATAGGAGACCCGTGAGAGTGGGGAGGGTAAGCGGAGGCAGGCGATGGGCAAGGTCCAAGGAAAACGAGGCATATGTAGACAATGCCACAATGAAACTTACTACTTAGTGTGATTCTATTTTTAAATTTTATTTATTCTATGTGTGTGTTTTACTTGTACATATGTATGTGATCACATGTGTGCCTGGTGCCCGAGGAGGACAGAAGGGAGCCCTGGAGCTCCTGGACTTGAGTCAGAGATGATGGGAGCCGCCATGCGCATGCTTGGAACCAAACCTGAGTCTTCTGGAAGAGCAACAAGTGCTCTTAGCCACCGAGTTATCTCTCCCATTTGCTGCATACTAATTTTAAAAATAGTGAAAGAAATTTTTTTTGCATTCCTCTCAAAACAAAACTCTCATGCGAGTTCCTGGGGAGAAAGCACCTCTGAATCCCAGCTCTAGTGAGTTGCTCCACGGCAGCTGGTGACCCTTGAGTGTCAGTGCTTTCCGTGCTTATTGCCTGGAATGTGTATATCCCCAAGAAGTCAGACCTCGCTACAGGTTACAGCAGCAACCGCTTGATAGTAAGAACCAAGTGTTAGTGCTCCACATAGAAGCGATGGAAGGGGCTTTAGCTGCTGTCCACTGGCAGGAGGGATGCAGACCATGATGCATTGGGTCTTTCCACAGCAATGGCTTAAACAAAGGCCGTTACCCAATGGGATGAATTCAAAACTTAGGAAAGACCAAGCCCCAGAAGTTCATGTCTCAGCAGATACTAGAACACACTGTAGAGCTATCTGGATCACTTCTTCCCATAGCGGGGGTTTTTATGGCCTTAGTGGGCCAAAAGCAAATTTGTATCTTGTTAGGGTCCGACTTGTTTTGTGGGCACCACAGGGACATGGACACCATACTTAGCTCTGTGTCAGGGACAGTGTTTTAGCAACTCAATTTTTATAGAAGACCTTGAGAATTCTGTAATTTCTGATCTGAGGTTAACCTAAGCCAGGCTGTTTGAGCCCGCCCACCATGGCAGACATGGAAGCAAGCATGTTTCCCTGTCCCTCTCACAGCCCTGAAATAGCGGCTAACGGGCAGTATTGGTTCTGTGATGTCTATAGGCATGGCACTTTTAAAATAGAAAGCTGTTTATTCCAGATACTTCTCAATTTTATGGTCTGCATCTTTAACATTTCCAAATATGGCTGTGAAGAAGATGGGTACATATTCTTTTTGTTTGAAGCAAAGGCTTCTTAGAACAAGAACTGTATTGCCAATGAGAATATTAGATTTGGTCTCTCGGCTATTTATTTATTGTTTTCTTGACCCTGTGTCATCAAGGGATGGTTAAAAGCTACATGATGCTCCTGAGCCCCCTACAATTTTTTTTCCACATCCGGGTCTCTGATTTAGCTGACAGATGTTAGACACAAACACAGCCAGATAACTCCCCACTGACAACACACAGTTATCCCAGCTGCACAGTTATCCCAGCCTGCAGCGAGTGTGTCCTGAATCTCAGAATCTCCCCTACTCAGAGTCTTAGGCGTTGTTTCTGGTGATCTATTATGGATCGGGCTGATTCTGTCTCTCACCCAGATCCCTAAGAAAGAGTGTAGCTCTAGAGCTCAGGAGACCAGGGGAATGTTGGCAACAATAGTCCCTTTTGTGGCCGTCAGGGCTGGGCTCAGGCACAGCAAGATCTGGCTCTGAAAAGAAACAGGGAAGAAGATGGGGAGGAATGTTGGTACTCACCCGGGGAACTCTCTGGGCTGGGGAGTCTGAGGCCCCAGTGACATCACTGGCATCACAGTTGGGGTTAACAGGAGCCCTGGAACCTTAACTCTCCTGATTCCTATTCAACTCTTTCTCCATTGAGTCCTGCCATATGCAGGGCCCTCAGGGTTTCCCTGGAAACTGGTGCTGGGGAGAGGGAGTGACAGTGGGGGCTGCCGCCTGGATTCTGACTCTCTCCTGACTTGGGCACGCCTCATCTCAGCTTCCCACAGCTCATTTTCTGTTCACTGTCATGGTGCTGCTGTTCATCTGAAGACTGCTGGAGAATAAGGAGCCAGGTCAACACGTCTTCAGGGGGATCTGTTTAGATGTCTGAGTTAATTGGGTTTTAAATGTTTTTTATATGAGTTTGCTCTGTTGCCTTTTAGACCCTTTCGGGCACGAGCCTGTTGTGTTGCTCGGATTATTATTTCGTGTGTGTATGTA
>NW_004949195.1:433658-433916 GCF_000317375.1 Microtus ochrogaster
TGTGTGTGTATGTAGTATGTGGTGTATGTATGTGTGTGTATGTAGTAAGTGGTGTATGTATGTGTGTGTATGTATTATGTGGTGTATGTGTGTGTGTGTAGTATGTGGTGTATGTATGTGTGTGTATGTATTGTGTGGTGTATGTATGTGTGTGTATGTATTATGTGGTGTATGTATGTGTGTGTATGTATTATGTGGTGTATGTATGTGTGTGTATGTAGTATGTGGTGTATGTATATGTGGTGTATGTATGTGTGT
>NW_004949195.1:434995-455847 GCF_000317375.1 Microtus ochrogaster
AGAGAGAGAGAGGAGGTTGTGTTGCTCCTTGTGCTCTGCTGGCCAAAGAGACTCGTATACCACTCACACCTGCTGCCATGGTGCGCTGCCTGAGAACACCAGGTGAAGAACTGTGGGGCAAATTCATGTTTCCCCTCTGAAGTTGTTTATGTCAGGAATTTCGGTCGTAGTGATGGAAAGAGAGCTGACACAAACAACATGTTGAGGCATAATGTCCTATCCTGGGCGCTCATGTGATTATCTCGAAGAGGGCCCTGCAGAATGTAAATACTCAGACTACATCACCTGGTCCTGACCTCAGACCCTGACAGTATGTGCAGAGCCAGGATTTATTTTATCTTAGATGAACTTTAGTTGAATCTGGATCTCTGCCTTCCAGTATAGTTTTTTCTGGTGTCTGTTATTGTTCGATGTTGCTAATCTATTACTGCCTCTATTTTAATAAATTAACATTTCCATAGGGATATGTAGTATTCATAGGGAAAACAGTGACTGTATAGGGTTAGGCATTATTCACAGTGTCAAATGTCCACTAAAGGGCTTGGAAAATGCCCCTCGTGGTTAAGGTAGCTCTGTTGTGGCTTAAGAAAGGATGCCACCAGACTACAGAAGCCTTGGGAAGGGAGCGTTTTTATATGAACCAAGCTCTGCAGTGAGGCCAGGGTGGGGTGCACTGAAGTTTTACTTGCTATGTCCTTTTTCCAGAACAGAGTAAATCACCACTATCAGTTACAAGCATTTAGAAGGTCAAAGTCAGTGATCCATTTAGACTATATAACCCCTGATGAATCAAAACTAGGTTCTGAGGAGGTCTTTGCATGTCCAAATCCACAGCAACATTGTTCCCAATAGGTGAGCTCAGAAGGCAATCTGGATACTCACTAAGTGCTAAACAAAATATAATACAGACAGGGTTACATACACATCATTTTACAAAAGAAGATGCAACCATGTTTGTAGCACAGGTGACCCTTGGGGTGTTAGGCTAAGCGAGTAAACCAGGCATCTAATGAAAAACGCCATGTGATTTAAGTTCTGTGAGGGCCTTACCTAGGGTAGTCAACATCATAGAAGCAGAAAGCAGATCGGTGTCTGACAGGGACCAAGGGAGGAATGGAGAACAGAACGTCAGCTTTGCGAGATGAACAAGTTCTGCCGGTCAGTTACACTGCAGTGGAAGCCGTGCAAGACTGTGAAGTTGTACACTTGAAGATGCTAAAGATGGCCAACTTTACTGAATACGTGTTTCACTATAACTAAAGAGAACCCACACTCAGAATCCCAGGTTAAAGCGTGGGTCAGTTGAATTAGAATCTTTGTGTGGACATGTGTATTTTTTTAAAACTTCTTCAGGTTAAAACAAGGGATGAAAACCAGTTAAAACCAATTGAAACCAGTGGGTCAGAGGCAGGTTATACAATCTTAAAGTACTATAGGAAGAATAGAATGACACCCTGAAGGGAGGAAACGGTGTCAGTGACAGGTTAGTGTGTGTGTGGGGGGGAGGACATCTCCGTGCCCTAGACACACTGCGAACCACGGGCAATGTGTCTGCAGAGGAGTCTAGAGACGCCATAGGAGTCCAAGCTCTACTGTGCCTTAAAATAAACATTTAGGACAATGGGATGGATCAGAGGGCAAAATGGTGATTGTTGCCCAAATCCGACATCCCGAGTTGCATCTTTTGATTCCACAACTGAAGCAAATGAACTGACTCTCTGACCTCCACATGTAGGTTGTACCACATGTACCTGGACATGCGCGTGCGCGCACACGCGCACACACACACACACACACACACACACACACACACACACACTCAATTCCACGATCAAAAACAATAGATGAAAACTAAAAATATTTGTTTTGTTAGTTTCTTTTAAAAGTATATCATTGACAAGATTTTACCTATTTGAGGCCTACAACAATGAATTCATGAGCACATATGCCGTGCAGTGATTGACCGTCCTGCTCTCTTTAGATGCCCAGAGCCCATGGGGGATGCAGTGGTTCTCGTGGACCCAGACAAGTCTAATTGGAGGAGGGGAGCAAGCCACATTTGCAGTCTGGCCTCCTAGAAGAGTTAATGTGATATTAAGTATGCCAGCTTTCTGTGTTGCTGGATTATCACGTTGAGCCAAGCAGTCGCGGTCCCCACTTTACAGAGCCTCCAACACACAACGTCTTCCAAACCAGGCTCAGAAACATTCCCCAAAATGATTTTTCCAAAGCTCATACTGCAACGCTCCTGGGTGCACACTGTGACTTAAACACAGCCAGAATGCTTATTCTGGACGTTTTAAACAGGAAAAGTCAGAGTAGTTCTGGAAATGGGGATAAGAGAGTCAGGCAAAGCTCTGAAAAAGCATGTAGGACCGCTGTGTTTTTATATATCACAAACTCTGCCACGGGCGGGGGTGGGGCAGACTGCCCAGTGACTGGAGGTGGAATAGAAATCGCTTCTTGGTGTCTCACTGCACTATGTGTAGGTGGGTGGTTGATGAAAAACCAAGAAGGCCTGGGTCCTGGCCCCCATTTTTTCACACGCAATGTCTGTGACATTGGCCCAGATCCTTGAGTTCCCCAGAACTTATTTCCCACGAGTGGATGGACACAGAAAACTGTCCTTCTCATGTACATGACTTTGTTTGCCTTGACCTAAAGTAACAGAAGACTCCAGGGTACTCTACAAACAATGAGAAGAGTCATTCTGAAAACGCTGGGCTCTTTGGGGAGCGTTTGAATTAGGGCAGATTCACCATGACAACACACTCTGTTGGTGCAAACTGAAAGTGCAAACTCATACTTGAGATACGAAATTAAACTCAACAATTTGAGTTACACTCATTTCAATAAGTATGGCACCAATGTCAAGGAGGAAACGTGAAGAGCAAACACAGCAAAGAAATAATCAGAAAGCCTCTGGTCTCCCCGTGTCCAGTGTTTTCAGCACTTCCCCTGAAAACTCTGTATCGGCACCATGGTGAAGCCCATCGCAGTCTGCAGACCAGGTGCTGCTAGGGACACACACATGTATTTCCACTGGTTTATTTTACCAGAGAGGTGTGCGTGTGTGTGTGTGTCTGTTCAATGTACTTATCACAAATTTAATTGCTCAAAGAAGAGCTGCAAACACTTAACCGACCAATATTTGAGATGGGTGTGTTAACTCAGACATGCACGGCCATCAGGAACTCTGTACCCTGCTTCTAGAATGCTGGTTTTAAGTATGTGTCTCTCTTTTTATCTTTTTTTTTTAGGAGGGCTTTGGGCACCCAGACAAGGTCTTGATGCATAGTCTAGGCTGGACCTGCACTTACCATGTAGCCTACACTGACCTTAAACTCTTGGTTCTCCCGTCTCAGCTTCCTGAATGCTGAGGTTATAGGTATGCTCAGCTTTAAGGATGGTTATTTTTATTTTAAATGTGTGTGTGTCTAGGTCAGGATAACTTGCAGGACTCTGCTTTCCTTTCCATCATCTGGATGGATCCTGGGTATCCAACTTGGTCCTCAGCTTTGGTGACAGGCACCTTCACTGCTGAGCCATCTGCCACACTAAACGAGTTTCTTAATAGCTGTCACACATGTGCTTAATATCGGCTGGATGGGAAGCTATTCCTTGTATTCGTTTCAAGAGAAGCCTGACCTCGTCCAGCACAGACACCAGCATGGAGCTCTCTGTGTCTCCTTTAGATCCTGTGCATTGTTTTGGGAGTCAGTCCTCTCTGTGCTTCGAAGGACCCAAGTGTTGACTACAAGTTTGGAAAAAGTGACAAAGCAGCCTGCCCTATTTCGTTTCGTTTGCCTTTTATCATCTCCAAAGTATGGCTAAAGTTTTAAACATCATCCTGAAAACTAGAAAGGACAAATGGCCTTCTCTTTTGTTGTAATCCTTTCGAAGTAACTTTCTTGATTCCAATTTGCAAATATCACTCTGAGCAAAGCAGTGATGAAAGCCAGCTCTATTGAAGAAAAAAGTGCACAAAATATCAGTGGCGATATACATACATATATGATTACACATGGTTGCTTCTGTACTCAAAAAGAAAATTAAATAGGAAAATATTACTCATTTCAAGAGAAAAATAGGGTAGAGATTACAACTCGGGGACTTGGCAATATTTTGTCCATGTGCGTTTGTCAGAAGGCAATTTGTGTATGCAAATACAGTTTGCTGACTAAACTGTGGAGCGATGCAAGCGATAGGCAGCGATAGGATGCTTAGGGGAATTTTCGGGGGTTCCACTCAAGTGTAAGTGCCGTGTGGGTGTAAAGAGCGACTCCTCTCTCTGCAACTTTTCTTTGGGGAGTGGGCATGTTTTTTCAGCCAAGAAAGCTGCTGACATTTTATGACCCACGCTGGGCGGTTAAATCACAAGTTACGCGGCACCTGTAAACAGTCTTGACGGGGAAGTCTAGAACTTGTTTGTGCATGTTCGGACGTGCATATTGGCACACGTCTTTCTTTAGAAAACACACGATTTTCTTTTGGAATCTGGTGCTCTCTGATCTGAGAGCAAAAGATGAGAAGTCAGGACTAGCTTACTTCCAGGGAAAGGTTTTTGTTGTTGTTGGTTTTTTATTTTTTTATGTTTTTTGGTTTTTCAAAACAAGGTTTCTCTGTAGCTTTGGAGCCTGTCCTGGAACTCGCTCTGTAGACCAGGCTGGCTTTGAACTCACAGAGATCTATCTGCCCCTGCCTCTGCCTCTGCCTCCCAAGTGATGGGATTTAATGGTGTGTGCCACCACTGCCTGGGTATTTCCGGGGAAAAATTTGAAGGCTGCTTCAGGAGTCTCTTAATCCTTCACAGTAATCTCTAACTAGCTACCATGCCTGAAATTCTGACAAAAGGCCTTTCTTGTTCCTCGGCATCAGAGTTTGAAAACCTGTAGGGCCACTCTAGAGAGGCCAGTGTGCCTCAAATCCTTTTCTGTGTCTTCACTGGTTGGACAAGGCTCTGGGGTTGAGATGTCTAAGAGTTTTGTGTGCCTCAAATGAAAACGCAGGCTAAGTGCTTGACACCACTGTCCGTAGTGATGGATTTTCAGAGCTGTGACTTATTGTGAGAAGGAGAACTGGACCATGGGACATTCCCTTCCCTCACTCGCTCCATGGACCTTGGGGGATTCCTGGTCAGTACAAAAGGCCGCTTGGTCATTCCTCGCCCAAGAAGATGTCTCAGAGGAGTCAGCAGAAGAAATTCAAGACAGAGCAGGAGGAGGCAGTGGGAACCCCAAAGGCTTGGTCATATGTTTAGTTGGGCTCCTGAAGTCTGACTGAAGCTAGGTGAGAAACGGGGTGCTGACAGGTAAAGGGGTCCCCTTTCTGTGACAGTGTGAACAGTCTGACTGAGATCAGGAGCTGCGTGCTGGACTCTGAACACATCACCTTTGCTGTTCTGCCATGCACTTGGAAAGCAGACTGAGCCAGCCTGTAAGCAGCACTCGGGCCTCAGGTCCCTGCTCTGTTTGAGTTCCTGTCCTGACTTCCTTTGACGATGAACAGTGGTGTGGAAGTGTAAGCCAAACAAAACCTGTTTTGTGTGCCTTTAGTCATGATGTTTCTTTACAGCAATTATAACCCTAAGGCGCACGCGGGCGCGCACACACACACATACACACACACACACACACACACACACACACACACACACACACACACACACACACACTATACTTTAACTTAGCTCCATGCTCCACATTCCTTCCGGGTAGTTTTTATTGTTAGCCTGAGAAGAGAAAACCTCAGTTGAGGAATTGTCTCTCAAAGCCCCAAGTAGACATCTTCTGTGACCCAGCGACACCCCCAGTGCCAGGATTGGGTTACATTTAATTAAATTGTTAGCTAAAGGGGCTCTCAAACAACTCAGCCCCCTGACAAGGCCATTAGTTGTTCTCCACAACTTGATGGTAAGGCCCTATTGTTAGAGACAACATGTGCATATCTCATGGAACACAGGGAGGTCAGACGAGCATCTAACTAGAAGCTTCCCCACTACTGACCAGTGTTCTTGGTACCGGATGGTACCCTGAATGCTACCAGAGGAGAAAGGTCCACCCCAACCCAGCTACAAACCCTGTGGTGATCTGTATTGGTGCCCTGCCTGCATGTGTAGCAATGGCACGCACATTGTTTGAGTCACCAACCATTATCTGATTGGATTTAAGACCCGCTCTGTGGGATGGAAACCATGACTAATACTGTTCACGTGGCCAAGAACCTGAGACAGAATAATAGGTCACAGACCTGGGGAAAAACCTAAATATCATGGTTCTTCTAAAAATGACTCCTAATGACATTCTGATATACCTGTAGGCCTGAGTCTTATGCAGACACCATCGAAGAAGTGTCCTTCTGAAGGAGATGGGAGCTGATACAGAGACCTACATCTGAATAACATGCAGGGAGTGAGAGACCTTGGAAAGCATTGTTCTAACTAAAATGTCTTCATTACCTCCCTCTCCTCAGGGCTCAGAGAGCTATGCAGAAGAGGAGGCAGGAAGATTTCAAGAGTCCGAGGGGCTGGAGGACACCAAAGGAACAGTATCTTCCAGACGTAACAGGACCAAGTCACGTGTGAGTGCACAGACCGTGGCAGCAGGCTCAAGGCCTGCACAGGTTGAAGCCAGACGGGGCCCCAGCACTGGGATGAGGAAGTGGCCACGTGCTCACATTTCTGACAAAGAGTAATCTGCAGTTGACACTCACGTGCAAAGGAAAGACTAGGTTTTTTCCAATGGGTTTCACCGAGTATACTAACCACACTTCAGGGCAGGTGCCATGGCCAGCAGGAGATGGTCAACACAGAACAAGCTCAAGAATATTTTAGGAGATTCTTTTAAAGACTGGGTTTCTCTGTGTATCCCTGACTATCCTGGAACTCACTCTGTAGATCAAGCTGGCCTCAAATGCAGGGAACCACCTGCCTCCCAAGTGGCTTTGATTAAAAGCATGTGCCTGCCTGGCTCTCTTACTGGTCTTTTGTGTGTATATTACAGTTTCTGATTTTGAATTTTTATGTTCTCTCTGCGTGTGCATGCATTTCTTGTGCCCTTTCTTAGTTTCTCTCTTTTTTTTTTATTCAGTTTTTGTATGTTAGTCTGTTCATTTTGTCTTATCCTTGTTTTTTTTATCGTTTTTCTTTCACTGTTTTCTGAAGAGAGAGAATGAGGGAAGGGTAGGTGGGGAGGAGGGGAGGATCTGGGATGAGACAGAGGAGGGGAAATTGATGAGACTATATTGGATGAAAATGACTTTATTTCAATTAAAAGGTTAAAAATAAAATTATGATGAAGGAGGAGGAAGAAGAGGAGGATAAGAAGAACAAGAAGAATTGTTTCCACTTGGTTATCCCATGGCATGTCTGTGGGGAACCGTCTTGATTGAAGGGATATGGAAGGCTCCAGCCCACTGTGGGCAGCACCATCCCTGGGCAGGTGGTGTATAAGAAAGGTAGCTGAACATTACCCTGAGATTCAGCAGCCTTCTGCCACGGTTCCTGTTTTGAATGATTTGGTTCTCTTGGTGATGAACTATAACCTTAAGATGAAATAATGAAACCCAATTAGGACAATATTATCATTATTAATAAATTTTGAGACAACCTCACTGTGTATTCGAGGCTGGTCTTAAAATCATGATCCTCCTGACTCAGCCTCCCAAATCCTCAGATTATAGGAATGTAACCTCATACCTGGGTAGCTATCTGGTTTAATTTAAAGAAGAGTTGAGATGATTTACACAGATGCACTGAGACCAACATACATGCTCTCAACCAAAGACTCCACAGAATAAGGAAGACGAGAGAACAGCAGGTGAAAACTGCTGGCTGAGAAAGACCAGGCCTTGAACGGAAGCACTGAGCTTCCTCCTGGCCAGAAGGCAGCACAGAGAGGGTTAGGTGAAGTTCTTTTTGTTGTCTTATAGCAGAATGTCCATTGCTTATTTTACTGAAGCCTTCCTGTAGTGCTTCGACACTGTGCTAAGCACTGAAGAGACAGTGGTGGCTGAAGGTCCCAAAGTTCTGCCCTTCACAGAGTGGGCAGTGGGAAGGCAGGCGGACAGAGTATTCCAGTACCCCAACTTCCACAGCCTGTCCAGGGAGGCACAGGCTCCTAGAATGGGTGCATGGGACCCCGACAGAATGTTAGGGTGGATTTTGTGGTGCACAGAAACATTTCGAATGGCCACACCTTTCCAATAGCATAGAAGATCATTGTGGGATTTCAGTATTACTTGTCAGACAGATTTCTGTTTCTCTTCTTGTCCCAGGTGTTTTGGGAGTTGTGAGTTCAGTTGAAATGACAGACTACACCCAACTAGTCCCAAAAACGGGACATAAATGGTAGCAAGAAACGTTGGCCACAAATCTAGGAATCTTTCAATGGCATTAATGTCAAGTTCCCGAGGAACATGTGCAAGCCAATGACTGCATGGGCCCAGGCTAACAAAGCCCCTATGTAGCCCAAGGAAGTTCAACTCAGAATGCCAAAGGGTGCCAACCACACCCTGTCTGTGAACTTGCTTTCAACATCTATCCCAAGTTTGAGAAGTGGTTTTGTGACTACATGGGCAAGGGTCACAGGCTCTTCCAACCAAGGCTGAGGCCCAACCAGGGTCCAGGCTGCAGTTCTAGCTTAGGCTCTCACAGATGCTTAGACCCCCATGAAGGCCCGGGAATAAAGGCCTCTATTTGCCAGTGTGAAGACAGATGGACTGGTGTGACCCTCTTCGCCCTCACACTCTTTAAAGATGGTTGGTGGTCTGTGCTATTTTTACAACTAATCGAGGCAGGTTTCTTAAAAAAGAGAGAAAATTTCTATTTATTGGCATGTGACTTTAGAATTAATAATGACATCAGAGCCAGCAAGTGTGTTCCATGTGTCACATGCTCTACCCATCCACATTTGATCATTAATTTTAATTATTTTGCTTTTTTTTTTTTTGAGTCAGGATCTCACAGCACGGGATGGCTTCAGACTCATCACGTAGCTGAGGATGACCTTGAACAACTGATCCTCCACCCCGTTTCTTAACTGCTAGGATGACAGACGTGTGCCTCCAGGCCTGGGAAGCATTTCACAATCCGCTAATCGGAATAGGATCTACATTATTGTCTACTTTCCTAAGTGTCCTGTTTACACCAGGGTTTAAGTTTTTTCCCTGTCTCTTCAAATACTGTTGGCAGGAGAGCCTGGTGCCATCCCTGGAACCCTCACCATGTGGGTTCGCTAGAGCAGTAATCCTCAGCTGGGCAGAGAGGACGGAGGAAGGACTGGTCAGAATGTAAAAGGCCCAAGCTTTGGGGAGAAACTCGCTCAGATTTTTCATGAAATGTGAGATGAGGACTGGGAAGGTGCAAAACAGAAAAACTTGGTTTTGAACAATATTATTATATGTTACACGCAAAGGATTTCTGCTGACGTCCAGAAGTGGTTCTGGATTGTTGGCATAGAGAATTGTAACAGAGAGGCAGAAATAACATAGTTACGAATGTGGGTTAGTTAGAAGCCCCCATGCGCTTTGGTCACAGGACGTGGGGAACCGGTTAGTACTGCTCCAGAAGCTTCTTCTCTGTTGGCTAGCTTTCACAGAGCTGGAAGGTTCGCCAGGAGCCTCACCCAACTGTGAGCCCTGTGAGCCACAATCATGGGCAGTGTGGCAAGACATGCCCACGGCTGCAAAAGTCGCATGAAGGTTACACAAGTAACCATCTGCTTTCTGATTGGGTCCAAGACCTGTTCCAAAGGACAAAACACTTGCCGGGTGCAGCAACGCAACCAGTGGTTGGGGAGCTCTCAGGATTCAGGGGTGAGCCTATCGCTGCTACACTGCTAGATGGACAATATCAAAACGCTCTCTAAATTCATGTCTGTGCACCCATGGATTAGTGCCGCACTCCTCAGAGACGTTGCTTTGTGCAGTGAACCGTGGCTAAGGTGGAGTCACCACTGGTCAAGTGCAGAGTCTGCCAGTGCCGTGCTCAGTCACAAACGGGACATCTCTGCTGGACCCTCCCTAAAGCCTCAGGGACCATCACAGAAGAGGCCGTGGGAAGATGTCAGAGGTCAGGAGGACTAGGGCAAAACGGCATCTCCTGGACATGGCAGAACTGTTGCCACCCTCAGCTAGGAGATGAGAAATTTAGATTGAAATCCACGCTGTCTTTAAGTCTTTAAATCTTTCTGTGGCTTATCTACTTACACATCCATCTTTTGCACATATTATATCACATGAATAAGTAATTATTATACCGCAGTAGAAAAGTTGAATTTTTGATTACCTGAAATATCATTTTTTGTACCTAAAAACACAATAAGGGTTAAACACTGTAAGTGACCTAAAATAATTTTAAGACAGCATTGTTGTTATTATTAACCTTAGTAAAGATGCCAAAATAGGAACTATATGTTGTTATTATCGCATAAGTACAATTTCCAAATTCATGCCTACATTTACTTTTTAAAGTAAACAGAGATATCCCATTTAAAATGCTCTGGAGAGAGATGGCATGTGTTGGCACACATCTTTAATCCCAGCACTCAGGAGGCCGAGGCAGGAGGATCTCTGCTAGCTTGAGTCCAACCTGGTCTACAAAGCAAGGGCCAGGGCAGCCATAGCTGTTACACAGAGCAACCCTATCTTGACTCGCACCCCCGCCCCAATCTCTGAAAAGAACATTGACTTAACTTTGAGTGAAGACACAATCACGCCATGGGTAGAAAGCAGTCCCATTGAATCGAGTATGAAGAGTGCCCACTGAGAGCCGAGGAGAAATCGTCATCTTCCTTCCAGATTAGGGAAACGCGAGCAGGGAGATGGAGGCTTGAGTGTCACACGGTGGGTGTGTCATTGTCACCTCATCTGCACAGGTGCCAGCAGGACGGCAGAATGTGGGAGTGACCATGTTTCCTGAGAGGGCTGACTTTATGGATTTATTTCTGGTGCTGTAGGCAGCAGGAGAAAGAGGTGCCCGGAAGACCGCAGAGTGCGCTCTATGACTCCACCCACCGAGGAGGCTAATTTTGCTAAACCACAGAGGAGGCTAACAAAGTGTCAAGGGTCCATGTCAACGCTATCAAGCGTACAGTGGGTAAGGCCTGTGCCATCTGCCTTTTGTCTGTTGATCCTAACCTGATCTGGGGACCAGTTAGGGGGAATACAATCAGAACCGTGCCACATTCTCTGTGAACTTGAGGGAGTGATGTGGAAACACGGTCCTTGCACCATGGGATGCTGGGGCAAGGCAAAGGAGATCGTAACAAGACTGGGATGGGATTTAGGATTCAGCTTGACCCTGGGTGGAATCATTGACCCACTGCTGATGTTAACGGAGCTCAGGGTTTATCAGTTGGGTGCTGGGCATGGGAGGTGCTAGGAGCTAGACCCTAGTTTTGTGAGTGACACGTTGCTCAGCCTCCACTGTGTGGTCAGGCTGCTCACAGATTTCACTCCAATAGCTATTCTTTTCACCCTTGAAATTTGTTTCCAAACAACTGTTTCCTTTTAACATTCCCAGAGCAGACTGACTTTTTGAGTTTTGTGTCGCTTCCAACTCTGTCAGGGTTAGAGATCTCACATAATTCCAACATCCCACCGCTGTCTTTCTCCTAAGAGTTCCTGAGAGTGTTGCAGTCACTTTGGGGCCAGTCTGCTTATGGTCATCACATGTCCTCACCACTTCCTCCCTCTGTCACAGCCCAGCAAGGACCTCTGATTACCACAGGGGTCTCCATGGTTATCTCTGTCACTTCTACTGTATCCTATGGTTTCGTGTTTATTTAAAATAAGCAGAGTCCTATAGAAAGGAGGTCAGAATAGTGTCAAGTGTCTGTTGTCAAGTCCTGAGGAATGAATAAATGGAGGGAGGAAGGGAGGGAGGTTGGCAGGCGGGTGGGCAGGCCTGTCACAGGGCAAAAGTCACTGCACAGTAGGCAGCTCAACCTAACAAAGACTGGTTTTTTAGTTTGTTTTTTTAAACTTTGTGTTGATTCTTGTGGATCTCACATCATGCATCCCAATCCCATTCTTCTCCCTATCCGATCCTGCTCTTCTCCTCATCCCCTCGCCTCCACCCTCTGCCCTTGTGACCTCCCCCAAACAAAACAAAATTTAAAAGTCTAGCCAAGAAAACAAAACAAATCTCCGTGTGGAAGCTGTGGTGCAGCCCAGTGAGTCACACAGTATACCCCTCAGTCCATCTGTACTTGTAAGCATTTGGATTGCTGGTCTGGCTTGAGGTGTCTGGCTTCTGCTATCCTGTGGATGCTGGGCCCTCACTGGGACCACTCCTGGCTATCCTGTTGCTGTCCCGGGTCATGGAGATCCTGTGGCTTTAGATGTGCAGATCTGGCCCCTTCAGCTGTTCACAGATGAGGTGGATGCTGGGGTGGCCTAACTCATATCCTGGTTCTGGGCCTGGGTGGTAGCTGGGTTGGTCATCTGGCAGCTTTCCCTCATCGTCACCACCTGGGCCAGCTCTTCAGCACTGCTCCAGCAGCTCACCCAGTGCAGCAGGCAGCAAGGAGTAGGGTCAGCTCCTCTGCTCTCATGCCCTCAGGGCCAGCTCACCCGCACCCACACCACCAGGGCCAGTTCTACTGTCCTGGCCAGGTAAGGTAAAAGGCCCACTGTCTGAATTGCTGCAGTTGATGAGGGACAGGCCCAGCTCTCTGATGGTTGGCCCTCCCACTTACCACAGTTGGCAAGGGGTGGGGGGCATATTTCCCCAACCAAAGCCACCATATGGCATACGAGGGAGGGGGCAGGTGCCATTTTCCTGCTCTCATGTCTACAGGACCTGCTCACCTGTGTCCCTGCCAACAGGCTCAGCTCTTGTGTGCTCTCCAGGTGAGGTGCAGGGCCTGCTTGCTCTCCTGCGTGCTACAGCTGGTGACGGGCTGGACCAGCTCTCCTGTTCTGATGGTTCCAGGGCCAGCTCTCCTGCCTGCTGCATGTGGCAGGGGTGAGGGAAGGGAGGGCGTCTTTCCCTCACCCGTGCCAACACGTGGCTGATGAGGGAGGCGAGGTCAGCTCTCGTGCTCTCACACCCTGTGAGCTGGTTCACCTATGCCCTGCCAGGAGGTTTTAGCTCTCCTACGCTGCCTGGGTGAGGTGCAGTATCAATTCTCACTCTCATGACCCCAAGTGGTGAGGGACAGGATGGGGGGTGTCTTCTCTCCCTCCCCCACTCCACCATATGGTAGATGAGGGGTGGGACCAGATCTCCCACACACTTTCATGGGGGGCAGATTACCTGTGTCCTGTCAACGGGGCCAGCTCTACTGTGTTGTCTGGATGCAGGACCTGCTCTTTCCAGTGCTATAACCAGTGAGGGGCAGGTTCAGCTCCTCTCCTGTTCTTGAGACCCCAGGACCAGATTTTCTAGCCTGCTGTAGGTGGGAAGCCGGTTCCTTGGAACAGCATGCTCTCTCTGGTTGCTGTTGGAGTTATGTGGACAGGCAGACATCATCTGTATGTGGTCACACACACGCTTGAACAACAAGGACTGTGCCATCTTCATACGTGAATGCGCATGCCTGGTTCTCTAGAGCACGTCCTCCTGGAGGGGACCGCTCCTCCGCATTCGGGACGGCACTGTGCCACGCCCACTTTCCCTCTTGTCAGACTCCGTTACATCATCGCTTCTTACTTGTCTGCCTAGCGCTAACTTCCCTCTTGTGTATTCATTAGCTGGCTTGTTTATTATGTCTTCACCAACCAGAATGTGGCTCTGTGATGGAGGAGGCTCTGCCTTGTTCTTGGGACTCTCCAGGGCCCAGAGGATGCTCGGCATGTGAGCAACCCCCTCCAGGAGGTATTTGTTTACCAAGCGATTGTAAAATGCCAAGAGAACAACTTTCCATCATTGACTGTGAGGGCTTGCGCATACCCAGTGGACTGACCGGCATGCCGACAGTGCTTGTAGTATTCCTTTTCCTTGGCTCCTTATAAAAACCAACGTCAGCTCCCAGCCCAGGGCTGATGGGATTGCCGTGTTCTTAATTCAACTTTTAACTGACTCCCTTCTTCTCTTTCTGACTCAGTATTGGCCTGTGGAACGTGCCAGAAAAAACACACGTGTGCGCTTGCACATACACACAGAGCAGTCTCCTGGATGCTGGGATTGTGGGTTGTACAGTTGGTTTTTGTGTTGACTTGGTGTGAACTGTGGGAACTCACTTAACTGCTCTGAAGACCACTCTTCTCATTAGTAAAAGTAATTTATAGTGAAAGTCATCAGTAAAAGCAATTCACAAAGAACCCTGAAGCCCTTAAGGCAGCACTTTGCAACCTGTGGGTCATGACCCATTCCCCCCAGGGCTGGATAGCCTGCCTATCAGATATTTACGTGATGATTCATAACAGTAGTAAAATTACAGTCATGAAGTAGCAACAAAATAGTTTTGTGGTTGGGGGGCACTACATAAGGAAGAGTATTAAAGGGCCCCAGTATTAGGAAGGTTGAGGACCATGGCCTTAGAGGAATATAGCTACAACCAGGGGCTACTACCAGGGCTCACACCATCTGCCTTTCACTTTCTCAACCACCCTGGAATCTCTGCTTCTTTGCTGTGCACTCTATGAGTCTTTGCACTCAACGTGTATTTATCCCCTTTTGTTTTTCCACACCGTTTTCATCTGAGATCAAGATTTCTTTACAATCTGCCAATAAGGAGTATCGTCTTAAAGAGTACTGGGAGAACTCCTTTGAAATCATGAGAACTGTTCGCACATTGGTCGCAAATCACAAGCCATTTATTTCCATTTCTACGCACATTATGGAATTTCATTATAAGCCACTGGCCAGTATGTGCTTTAAGAAGGCTTAGCTGCAATGTCAGAGTTCGGCAAATGGCCAGTTTCCGGAATGTTCTCCCTCTAGACCTCCCTCTGCTCCTCTGCCGCCGGGAATCAAGTGAGCGAGTGCTCCTCCTTCCTTCTCTCTACCTGCACGGTCTTTTCAGATGTTGTCACTGAAAGTCCAGACCTGTGGTGACTTGTCAGCCCTGGTCTGATGTCCCCATGGTGGGTGTCTCTATGTGTTTACTGTGTCCTTCCTGGCACTTGCCAGCCGTGTCTTTATCTGCATGCTATTTTTTTCTCTGCAGCGCCGTTTCTGTCCTGTATGTGTGGCAAGTGCACAGTTCTCTTGTAAGACCTAGCTCAGAATTCACATCCTTTTGGTAGCTTCTGCCCCGCCCTCCCAGAGCTGGGGATCCTGACCTGTCTTCTCTGTACTAAGGCTATCCTGCTGTAACCTCATAGTGAATCACTTCTCTTTTTCACGACTGTACCACTTGTGGAGACTTTACGGTGGATAAAGAGTTTTGTCTTTTTCATAGTCTTAGTCATGGCCTAGAAATCCTAATAAGTGAGTGAAAATAGAGTGGTTTAATTTCTGGCCTCACACAGTCCTGAGGTTTGACTGGCGTGTGGGAAACGCTCTTTGAAATGGCTTCTGGGTAGTGATGGGATCAGAAGGTGAATTCAGAGGATCCTGGGCGTCCTATGGCAGATGTCCACAGCTGGGGTAGTATGGGTCGAATTTGTTTTTCCTCATCTAATTAAAGGATCTTAATTAGACCACCCACCAGGCAGGTGGCTGGAATGTTGTGATCCCTGGCTTTGCCCCATCATAATGGCAGTGAGATTCACTGTGAATTGAAGTTTGTGTGGTGGTCCGTGGGTGGGTGGAGTTTACAAAACTTGAAATTTATTTTAGAAAATGTGGCTTTCATAGCCTTTCGCCAATTATAATCGTAGCTAAAATGTTTTACTATGAGAACCCAAGAAAATTTAAAGAGATGAAACCAGTGACAAATCTATTATTCTAGGCAACAGATTTTTTTTTCCTTTTGTGTATAGCATCACATGTGCACATGTAGCATACAATTGTAGTTGTGATATTGGTTTCTGTTTTCCTGTAGGAAAAAGACAAATATAAGACATCTTCTGCAACTTAATCCTGACGTGGGTTTCTTCTCTCCCTTCACCATCCCCTTCCCTTCCCTTTCAAATCCTTTTCCTTTTCTTTCTACAATGAAGTGTCTGTTCCACTTGCAAGTGTTGAGAACACACGTTGGGACTCAGTGTTGGCTGGACTTCTGAAGTGTTGCTGTAACCTAGTTCACGAAGCCATTCTTCTCTTGTCACATGCAGAGTCCAGTCACAAAAAGATGCAGTCCCACATCCTTAGCCTGGCCTGAGCCGTCTAAGCCATCGGGCTCCTCTGTGGCTTTATCTCTATGTCTCCTTTGCTCACCCAGCTCTAATCACCCTAGGCTTCTTTAGTTTTTGGAGCTCACTAAACTTCAGCACCCTCCCCAATGGTCCATTTATCATATTTCCTTTCATTGAATTACCACCTACTTTATTATGCATTTTCAAAAGTCCCTTAGTAACGTGAAGGAAGGACCTTGGTTTCATCTCACACTGCCAATGCAATACCAGGGTGGGAGGGCACTGCTCTGTCTTCTAGAGATAGTCGATTGCAGTTCACTATTTCAAGGTCAATGAAAATGAAACAGAAAGAGACAGGAACAAAATAGATCAGTTTCAGTCACGAGCAGGGGGGTCATTCTGTGCTCTCTGTTGAGAAAATGAAGCACAGAGTCCCTGTGTTTCTCAGGGACTTGCGTGCTGCATACTCTTGGCTGCCATTGCTCAGGATTGTCCTTAGAGTGACAAGGTGGCTGTGTGCTCTCTCCCATACTCTTGAAGACCTATAGTGCTCCAAGGAAGTGAAGGATGGCTGTTGGCCCAATTAAAACAGTCTCCCACGAGCATCAAGGGATCTCTGGGATATGCATAATCTTCTGTATTTTGCCAGAGGTCGAACTAGGATCTCTAGGCTTGCCTGGCAGATAC
This sequence comes from Microtus ochrogaster, assembly GCF_000317375.1. Lineage (NCBI taxonomy): Eukaryota > Metazoa > Chordata > Mammalia > Rodentia > Cricetidae > Microtus > Microtus ochrogaster. The sequence continues at coordinate 451,868 of NW_004949195.1, forward strand.
ATTTACCCCCAGAGCAATCTCAGTGGCTCTTGTCTTGTTTTGGAGACAGAATCTCTCACTGGACAGGAACTAGCAGATTTGTCTAGGCTGGCAGGCCAGTGAGCCCTGGGGATCTTCTTGTCTCTTCCCTCAGCTCTGCCTTTCAGGCATGTGTTACCGTGTCTGGCTCCCCCAAACCCCCTACCCTGATTCTGGACTCTGGAGACCAAACTCAGGTCCTTGCACTTTTAACACAAGAGCCCTACCGACCAAGCCATCTTCCCAGCCCCAATGTTACAGTTTTTGACAGGCTCTAGAGATAGTCTGGAAACCATAAAGCTGAAACTATAAGCTCCATTTAGATTCTGTGATGGGCTGAGCCAATTCAGTCTGAAAAAATAAACTGACTTGAGAACATTTAAACACTAATAGTCTTACTGAGGAGTTTGCCAGCCACAAGTCCCATAGCAGGTAAGCTGAAGTCTACAGCCAGAGACAAAAATGGCCTTTTAGACTCCAAGGCTGATAAACAGAGATAGCACTCCAGACTCCCACACCCATCAGAAAGCAACAGAAGCGCTGGGCTCAGCCTTGTGAGTTTGTGCGCTCCGAGGCTATGAGCTGCCGAACTGTGCTGTGCGCATAGCAGTTGATACAGAACAGATTCTCAGAAACACCAGTATTTATTCTTCTTCCCCAAGAGGGGCAATCAGAGTGCTGTAGGAACTTACAAACACACTGACTGAGGAAGGCGTGGGGAAGCCAGGCCATCTGGATTCTGAACGGATTCTTTAACACTGAGAACTTGGTTCTCTGCTCTTACCACGCTCGCTATAGTTCCTCTCAGACATGTAGGGGTTTATTATGGTTAAGATCTTATTAGGCTTGTAGAAATGCCAGATAATGAGCTCCCTCATCTCCTTCCCTTCCTTCTATTTTGTGATGGTCCTGGCAATATGGTTCTGGCATTTAAAAATTAATGATTTGTAGATAAACGTGGGAACACCGTTCTAGGACAGGTTGGCTGTAGTGATGGCATCACATGGAGGACACAGGTAAAGCAATTTCACTATGAAATATTGATTCTGACTCTGGAGAAGGGTGGAGTGTTGTGAGAAAACCTAAATTGAGATTTGCCACGTGACCCAGCCACATCTCTCCTGGATAATTTCCCCAAAGAATTAAAATTAACACACAATACTTGCATACCAGTGTTTACTACAGTACTGTCTACAACAGCGTAGTGAATGTGAAGGTACCCAACAGAGGGATGGATAAAGGAAATTACATTATGTGTACACCTGGACTTGTGTTCAGTCATAAAGAAGAAATTATGAATGCAACTGCAGAGAATCACATTAAGGGAATCAACAAGGGTCTCAGACAAATGTTTCATGCTTCCTCTTACTCGTTGATCCTAGATTATGTGTAAGACCACAGAACTACACGTTAGGTTTTAGTGACCTAAAATTTGAAGCAAGAGTGTTTAAAAGAACAAAGGGATCTAACAGGAGGGGGAAGGGTGAAGAGGAGAGGGTGAGTGTATGACAGGAATATGTTTATAAAGCATTGTACACTTGTATGGAAATACCCTTATGTAACCCGTACTATATATCATGAATATACATCAACCAAACCAAACCAAAACAAAATCCCTGGCTTTGAGCCGTCTGTGTCCCAGCTACTGTGTGGAGCTCCTAGGATGCTGTGGAGGAGAAGACAGACAGACACTAGACAGCTAGTTGCAGGAGTTTGAATGTTAAGCACTGGCTGCTAGGGTGGTGTGAGCGGCAAGAAGAGAAAGGCTTCCAGAAAAGGTCGTATTTGAGCCAAGACTGAATGAGGTGTGGGGACTACACAGACTAATGTCAGCCATGGGCCAGTGCCATCCGTGTTTCCTTCATGTAGACACGCTTTTGCAGATGCCATATGTGAGAATCACTTCTAGGTGCCTTGGGGTTGCTGGAGAGAGAGACAGCCCAGCAATCATACACAGCTCGCACCCTCAGGGAGTCCTGCTTGCTTTGCCAGCATTGGCGTGGTTTGTGTGCAGGAGAAGGGCTTGTCCATTGTGGAACTAAAGGCTTTAGGGGAAGCCGTTTCTTACACGGAGACTAAAGCCTTACAATGGCAATTTCTTTCTCAAAGATCTCGGTGAAATTCAAGAAATGCTAACACATCATCAGGGAAGTGTAGGGAAATAGCTTTTGAAGAAAGCAAGAGGAGAGAAGGGGTGAGAAGAGTGGACAGATACCAGAGCAGGGGAAACCTTTTGAGACAGCGCGCATCTCTTCATGGAACGGAGATCATAGAGAAGGGGTGAGAAGAGTGCACAGATACCAGAGCAGGGGAAACCTTTTGAGACAGCGCGCATCTCTTCATGGAACGGAGAGCATAGAGAAGAGGGGAGAGGTTCTCCAGACCGGAACCACACAGGGCAGTCCTGGAGGGCCGAGCAGGAAGAAAAGATGGAATGTGTAAGCGATTTTTCACGAACGCTGTGAATATAGGCATGGTTCTATAAGGATGTCCAGTCTTTTGATATGGCCACATGATGTTGTCATCTACAGATATATCCAGAGGCTGTCCTAGCGATCCTAGGACACACGTGGCATGTGGATGCGGATTGGACATGACCAGAAGGATGGAAGAATAAAATGTCTGCCTTGTAAAGCCAGGCACGATGGCACATGCCTCTATTCTCAGTTCTCTGTGGTTATGTTTCTGCAGATGTCACACGGTGTGGCATTTGTGTCCTCAGCTTCTACTTTAGAATTACTTGAGATTTCTTTCTCCCAGGACTCTCATCACTAAGCGTATTACTCTGGGTTTGTTACCTTTCTGGGTGAGTTCAGAATTCTTATGGAATAGGAGAGACGAGAGCGATTCAGATAGAGGTCGGACCAAAGGTAGAAGTGTAGTGGGCAGATGGAGGAAGTGTTGAGTGAGACACACGATGATAGCATCTACCGGGGACCTGGCTTAGTTTGGCTCATAGTGGAAGTTCCCTGAGAGAGTGCTACTGAGGTGAGAGCTGAAAGACGATCTGGTATTAACCAGATTCAGAGGGTGAACTGCAGGAAGCAATCCAAGCAAGGGAGCTGGGTGATGATGGAAACGATTTCCCAGATAGACAGAACATAAAACTAATAGGACTTTATTATTTCATTCAACAAGTTTATTACACATAGTCTTCTGGTTCTGGAGGCCCAATTATGAATGAAAGCCCAACATTCTATGTGCTTACATTGTAGTAAGTGCCAAGGAGAAGCGATAAGGATGTGTTCTTTGTTTTGAGATGGATGGAGCTGCTGTCATTTGTGAAGGCAGGAGATGCCGACGGGATTTGTGCATGTAGAATAGGCTATTTTAAATGTATTTCAGATGAACAAGTGACTCCTAAGGAGTTGATGCTGTATGTGGGCTTGAGTTTCAGAGTTGTTTGAGGCTGACACATACATTTGGAAATAGATAATATATAAATGATAACTCAAGTGTCAGGAGTGGGTGCATTGTCCTGTAACTCCATAAGCAACGCACAACACAACTGGAAGGGGAGCCATTTACATAGGTTTGTTATGAACTGTGTTTCATGGCCATGGATGGAGACAAGAGGACCAAAGGAAGGAAGATGCAGCGGAAAGAAAAGTGAGTTCTTGGGAAGCTTCAGCATCTAATGGTCAGGCTAAGAGGAAAGAGATACGAATAAAGGGGGTACAAAAGGGTATAGGGGATGGAAGTTAAGGGAGTGATGTGACTGAGATGGTGGTGGAGAGGGTTTCGAGGGGGGCAGTGGCCAACAGGGTCAAGAGCAGTTGAGAAACTCAGTAAGTCAAGGTGACCGGTGTAGTGCCTCATCTTGCTAGCCTAACGGAATCTGAAGTCACCTAGGAGATACACCTCTGGTATGTCTGTGAGGACACTTCAAGAGAGGTTTAAGTGAGGAGATAAAAACTTGATCGAGCCAGGCGATGGTGGCGCACGCCTTTAATCCCAGCACT
>NW_004949195.1:455947-481503 GCF_000317375.1 Microtus ochrogaster
AAAAAAAAAAAAAAAAAACTTGACCGACCCCATCACATGGGCCAGGGTGCTGGACTGAATAAAAAGGAGACACCTGGCTGAGTACCAGCTCTTGTCTCTTCCGTTTTTCTCCTTACAAGAGCAGTGTGAGCAGCTGTCTCCCATTTCCACAGCCACACGGTAGTGGCTTGAACTTGAATGAGAACGTCCCCCAAAGGCTTGGGTGTTTGAGCGCTCACTCCCCACTTGGTGGTGCTGCTTAGAGAGGTTTGGGAGACACAACCTTGCTGCAGGAAGTATGTCACTGCGGTGGGCTCTGAGATTAGAAACCTCAAGTCACTTCCAGTTTGCTTTTTCTGCTTGGTGCTTACATTTAAAGATGTGAACTCAGGTTCCTGCTCCCACCACCCTGCCTGACATTTGCTGCTGTGCTTTCCCACTGGCATGGGCTCTTCTCCCTCTGCAACCTCAAGTCCAAAGAAACTCTTTTTTCTTTAAGTCGCCTTAGTCACTGTGTTTTCTCACAGCAACAGAAAATTACTTCTCTGCTAATGATGAACCGTACCCTTGAATCACGAGCCCAGACAAACCCTTCCTATCACAGTAACAAGACAGAACAGTTTCTGCCCTTGTCCTGTGAACTGGCTTCATGGTTGTCTCAGCAGTCCATTGAATATGGGTCATTTGGTGACCTCAGCAAAAAGGTTTTTTGTTTTTGTTTTTTTTTTGTTTTTGTTCAGGAGTCTCAAGGGTGAAGTAACAAGGTAGGATAGGAGTGGGAGGTAAAAGAATATATACTCTAATGTGCCCTGCAACATGACATTTGAGGAATGCTGTCTTCCAGCCCTGCAGGCTGAGTTCCTGGCTGGAGTGAGGTCAGCTCAGAGGGAGGTGGTAACTTTGCAAGAACCCCAGTTGGAAGTTTAGCAGCGGTTAGGTTTTTGAGACTAGGTTTGCCTTATTTCTTTTTCTCTACCATGTCCCCCCCCCCTTGGAATATAACATTGGTTAGAATGTGAGTGTTTGAGGTGATGACAAGGGAGTGTTGGAGAAGGGGCTGGAGTTTCCAGAACACACATTGAGTTAATTCTACTGATACATTCGAACAGCAAGGATAAATTGGGAAAACATGGCACAGACCACACACAGTTCTTGAATGTTCCCCCACTGGTGTAAGGATTATACGCCTCAATCCCTTTTGTTAAGTATTCTCTACCATCCTCTCCCAGTGTATCTGCTATCCCTTAAGGAATACCAACCCTTGTGGTCACTCCCAGTGCCTGGTGTTTCTCAGCCTTGTCATGAGACTGAGAGGAGGAATCTGGGGATCTTGTTGACTCGAGGCATGCTTGTCTGGATTGGCAATGACTTTCGTCTCGTCCCTTTGTGATTTCTGTAGATTGTCTCTACTCTTCAGGCAACTAAAAGCTTGCTCTCAGAGGCTATGCATAGCATGAAGCTTCCCTTTAGAATGTTTTTTAGAAAAAAAACCCCAAGAATTGGTATTTATATTAGTTCAGAAAATTGTATTTTCAAAGAAAGCACATGTGAGCAGCCCACACACGTTACAATATATGGTATGGTCTAAGTCAACTTCCAGGGCAGATCCCTCCCCTCCTATATATCTTTAAAACATGTAAGACTATGTTCCCCATATCTAAATTCCAATTTATGTACCAAAATAATTTCAGAATAATGTAAACATGGTAGAGATAATGTGGCCCCTGCTTATATATCTTGCCGTTGCTTTCTCATACTGGCTTAACATATGAAGATCACATCTGGACCTCTGTCCTCTGAAGTCCAGGTCAGTACTCTTCTAGACATTTATAGATGTCCCTTGAGCATAGGAAATCACATTGAACTTATGTTTTTAAAGAAATTAAACACTCTCTTATATAAACAAAAGCATGTTACAATTCAAATAGGTTTGAGACATCAAAGAATCAAAATTTAGTACTCTAACTTTTAATATTTATATTTATTCAGTATTATTTATATTTATACACTATTATTTACGTTCACATTGGAGGAAAATGCCTGGGAACAGCATCTTCAAGCAGAAAGCCTTGAACCAATTATTGCCTCGTCCTTAGTGCCCATTCATACCAAAGCCCGCATATTTTAATTATATATGGCAGAGCTCAACACTAAATATTAATTTCTCATTCACCCAAAGCATATTTTCTAAGTAATAGCAGTGTGAAACTAGAATCTGAATATCTGTTGTCTCTTCTGCCCCTTTGGCTATTGCTCTTTGCTTGAATTTTTTTTCCATGTTATCATTTCTATCACCGTCTTTACTTTTTCACGGATCACCACTTTATATGTAGAGATGTATTTAGTGAGTGGATCCTTGAGTGTCCATATTTTTGACTTCACTTGGATGTGCTTAGTGATGAATTCCTGACCATATAAACTTTGTGAAGGAGAAGTTAATATTTGGTGTTGAGCTCTGCTGCATCTGGTGAAAATATGCTAACTCCGGCATGAAAGACCACTAAAATGAGGCAAGAATTGGTCCAAGGCTTTCTTTCTGAAGATGTTTTTCCAAGGCATTTTCCTCCCACTGCGTTATAGTATAATATGCACTAAACTTTGATATTTGGATGTCTCAAATCTATGTGAATGGCAAAGTCCTTTTTTTTAAAAAAAATATAAGAGATTGTTCAATTTCTTTAAAAACATAATTTCAATGTAATTCAATATGCTCAAGAGACATCTAGAAATAGCTAGAATGACAGAGGTCCAGTTGTGGCATATAGTGGTATATTATCTGTATTATAATGAATAAATCTTGCCTGAAGACTAGGGGCAAAGCTAAGCCATTAGAGATCAGGCAGTGGTAGCACACATCTTTAATTCCAGGATTTGGGAGACAGAGGCAGATGGATCTCTGTGAGTTCAAGGCCACCTCGAACTTGGGCTACACAGTATCATTGCAGAAACAAATCGAGGTGGAGTGCCTCACCTTTAATCCCAGGACTGGGGAGTCACATCTTTAATCCCAGCACTAGAGGGGATATAAAATGGGAGGAGAGAGAGGGCTGGGTTGCTTAGTCTCTTTAGCCTTCTTAGTCTGCTCAGTCTGTTTAGTCTGTGGTCGCCCAGCCTTGGTAGAAGTAAGACTTCTCTAGTGGCTTGGCTGCTTTCCTTTTCTGGTTTTTGGGCTGAACCCCAATACCTATCTCCAGATTTTTATTATTTGTGCTACAGTGGTCTTCATATATTAAGGCAGTATGGGAAAGTGCTGGCAAGATGTGTTAGCAGGAGCCACATATCTCCACCATGTTTATATTATTCTGAAATTATTGTTGGTACATAAGTTGGGATTTAGCTATGAGGATGGTCTTATAAACTTTAAGGAGCTATTGCAAGAATCTTCTCTGCATGCTGACTTTGACCATGTCTTAAGTTGCAAATGTGTGTTCTGTTGCATGGTGAGGTGAGTGGATGGGCTGCTCACGTGTGCTGTGTCTTACACTTGGGTTGTCCAGGTGTGTGTTTCTTACCACAGCAGACCCTGTCATCGCCTGGGTTTACTTCCATGCCCTGAACCTATTCCATCAGAGAATTCCACAAAGCTCTAGTCCCATGAGAGTGACACTGAGGCACACTTCCCAGCCCTCTACAGTTATGTTCTTTGGGTACCCCAAGAGACTGTGTAGAGGGAACTCCCCATGCCCGCTCACTTTTGTGTGTTTGGGTGGCCCAAGGCAAATGTAGCTTCTCAGACATAGGGATGGAACCTCTCTTGAAATGCTTAGATTAGCAGAGGTGCAATAGTCAGACTCCACTGACAACCTGTAGGTGTGATCCAGGCTAGCACATTCTCAAAAGCCCCCATTAATCCTATGAACCCTGAGCCCATACTGCTATCAGAATCAGTTACGTGGAGCCCAGGGGCTGCCATTGAGGTAGCAGAGGTAGCAGTCCATCTTCCTGTCTACTTCAGAGGCAGTCTTTTTGGCTAGCTGTTTGAGGGAAAATTGAAAAGATTTTTTTGTGTTGGCAGTCTCCAGCATGGTGGACATGCAAGGCATATAACTGTACAACACACAGTTCTGCTATATGAAGTATAAAGAAGAGATATTTAAATATTTATATGTGGTCATACATACATTTACATAATGATATTTCATGTATATATCACTCATATTTATATGTTTTCTTTTTCTCAAATTTCTACTTTTAATTCAACGGTCTCCTTGAGAAGTGAGTGTAGCTTTTTAAGTTTAGGGTTTTTCAATTAGTGACCAAAAGAAAGACCATCCTGGAGTGAGGTAGATTGGGGAGCAAAATCAGAACAAGGGAGGTCAAAGAGCACCAGGAAGCAGTGGCAAGCAAAAGGAAAACCGTTTCATCCACTTAAACCTGGGTCATGCATCAGCACCAGCCCCCAAGAGGTGTAATCCCTGCCACTGGAAGTGACCATCTCCCGACTTCTATCATCGCCAGCTGTTTGAGATTATGCTAGGTTTTGCTGCAATAACGAAGAACCCCAGTTTCCAGCGGCTCATTGTCTTCAGTGTCTATGTCAAACTCTGCCTGCAGCAGGAACTAGAGGGATCCTGGAAAACTGTTTCCTATTCCTGTTTCCCAATAATTGTGGTGGAGGCAGTTCCTGGCTGCTGCACCAATGGAATTCAGGCTGGTTTTTGTAGCACTTGTAGGTCCGTCCCACTGCATTGTTACAGGGACGACAACTCAGGTATAGTACCCACTCCTCAAGGGTCTGGTTTTCAGCACAGGAAGCTCTTCCTTGAAGCTGGGGAATACCAGGACCAAGTATCAGTGATATTTCTTTAGAACTCTGAATTTCAACATTGAAGACGCCCCCATCTCCCTTTACTCAACACAGGCTTGTCTTCTCGATGCCCATGAGTCTCCTCTTTACCCTGCTTTTATGACCTCAGTTTTGTACCTTAATGATCCTTCTTCAAATAGCTGGAGAGGTGTCTGTCTCCAGTTGATAGGCTCAAAGTGGTGTCCTTCCCCCTTGGCATAGCCTCACCATTCCGTGCCGGAGGTGGGGTGGCTGTTGGTTTCCGAGTGGGAGAACATTTTCCCTGTGTGATCATTAAAATCCTAAACCTGAGCCCTGAAGAAAGATGGCAAGTCCCATTGCTACTGCGGGTGGTATTATCTCTGGGCAGATGGTTCTGCCCGGGCTGCATAAGAAAGTTAGCTAAGCCCAAACTTGTGAGTGAGCCAGCAAGCAGTTTTCCTTCACAACTCCCTCTCTGACCTCACTCAGTGATGGACTGCGACCTGGAAGTGTAAGCCAAATAAATTTTTCCCTCCTCAAATTGTTTTTGGCCAAAGGGTTTTACTATGGGAATGGAATGAGACTAGGTCAGGGATGGTCTGCCTTTGCAAACATGTTCTGTTCCCCAAGGATGGTAATGCAAGTCTGGGAAACATAGTGAGCCTTGATCTAGAAGAGGAGGAGGAGGAAGTGGAAGAGGGGGAGAGGGAAGAGGGAGAGGGTAAAAAGGAAGAGAAAGAGGAGGAGAAGGAAGAGGAAAGGGAAAGGAAAGGAGGAAAAAGAAGAGGAGGAGGAAAGGGCAGAGCTGGGGAGGAGCAGACAGGAGCATCAACAGTATCAAGCAGTTTGATACCTGGAGCACTCTGTATAAAATCCTGACCATCAGCTCCATCATTGGCAGTCTACAGAAATCTTGGTTCTTTATATGATGTGAGTCTGCAAAGAAACCTCCAGGGAGGTTCCTAGTTAATGTTTTCACATGTGCACCAAAGAGTACGAATGATTCCAAGATATTCATCTGCTTTGTTAAATTTCACAACTCTGTGAACCAAGCCAGGGGCTGTTTCAGAGTGCTTCCTATACACCCATGATGAATGCCAGCACACACACATGCCAACACACATGCTAACCCAAGAGTCGAAACTCCAATATTAGATGCATCTTAGGCATGCACCACCCAAGTCCAGAGTCAAAGTGATCTGCAGGAAGACTTTCCCTGAATGCCTCTTTTGGCTCTCATTTGAAATTACTTATTCCTGTGCCAGGATAGCAGCATTGTCCATGCAGTGAGAATAAGAGTGTGGTAAATTTCCAAAACCCAAGGCTACAGCCACCAGTGCCAAATTGCCATGCCCTGAGATCTAGCTGTTGTGGTGGGTAAGCTTTTGCCTGGCTGCTATCTCTGTGGATACCACACCTCCCCAGCCTTTCATGGGTTGGCCACAACATCTGGATCCAAGGTTGCTCATGACTCAAACCTGGACTGTCAAAGTGCCCCGTGCACCTGAATATAGTAATCCCAGAGGAGGCCATGCAGTTCAGCCAGCTTGTCCAAGTCTGTTGTTAGAAGGCCGCTACTTAGTTCCCGGCCGCTTAGCCCTGAAATAATCACACAGAAACTGTATTAAATCACTGCTTGGCTCATTAGCTCTAGCTTCGTATTGGCTAACTCCTACATCTTAATTTAACCCATTTCTATTAATCTGCGTATCACTATGTGGCTGTGGCTTACCGGGTAAAGTTCTGGTGTCTGTCTCCAGCAGGACTACATGGCTTCTCTCTGAACTCTGCCCTTTTTTCTCCCAGCATTCAGTTTAGTTTTCCCCGCCTACCTAAGTTCTGCCCTGCTATAGGTCCAAAGAAGTTTCTTTATTAATCAATGATATTCACAGAATACAGAGAGGAATCCCACATCAGAGATATGCCACCAAGACTCACTTTTTTTTTGAACCAGGGATTCTGAGTCTTGAACTCAGGTCATTGTGTTTGCTGGGCAAGCACTCTACAGACTGAGCTTTCTCTCCAGTCCTCATCTTGTACTTATTTTGGGGAGGCATTCATTGTGCAGGGTGCAGTCAATGCTAGAGGTAAAGGACACATCCATTGCAATGTGGAAGAATCACAAGAAGATAAGAGGCACAGCACTGAGAAGGCGATGATGCTTCCGTGTGCAGGTAGGGAGTGGAAGGAGGCCTGTGTCCATAGGAGAGAAGGGGACCAGAAGACTGAAGAAAGTCTGCTCTGAGCTGGGACTGTTCAGAATGGGACAAGGTTCTTCTTCTGGGTTCCTTTGCTGTGAAGAAAGCGAGAGTTTCCAGGAGTTTGCTTCACTCTTGGATGAGGAGTCTAAGAAAGAAGTCAGCACAGGGAAGGCAGAATGAAGACACAGAGGAAAGGGTCAGACCCTCCAGGACTGTCTTAACCCAGGGCCACCCTCAACTTTCCAAGATGGATTTCATGTAAATCCTCCTTGTGGAAAAGCTGGTTCAACTGGATTCTATACCTGGAATTGAAGGCATTTTTTAAAAACTAATATGGATAATATGTTCATTTAAAACATCTGGCTTTTGCAAGCTACCAAATTTGTAGATACCAATTTCAAAGTTCACCACAATTGAAGGCCCATCTCTCCCAAAGCTAACTCTGCACCCTTCTTCCTCTGATAGGAGGAAGGGGCACAGGAGGGGTCAGGACCATGATGACCATCCTGATTGTGACAGTGCTGTGTATTGGACCTCACTCTGCTGGCCAGAGCCCACCTTGGGTGTATTCAGTGACTCCCACGCCCGTGCCTGGTATGGAAGAAGCTCCCCAAGCCCTGCCATTAATAAAATAATTTCCCCCTCATACACATGGTAAAGCTACTCCCAACTCAACTTGCATCAAGAGTGACAGCTACAAGGAGGATGGAAGGAACAAACATAGGTTTCAGGAAGGAACCTTTCCAGCCTGTGGTTCTGTGTTTCATGGCAGACCCCACATCTGCTCAGCTACTCGCCCCTATTTTCTTGGAAGATGTACTTGACCCTAGTATCTCCTGCTCTTTCTAGACACATACTTTGGATGGGAAAGTGTTCTGAAGGAAGGAAGAAGAAAAATGGCAAAATGCCCCTTAATTATTCTTCCAAATTTAGCAGTGGGCTTCTGGAATAGTCCTTAAAGAGCTCCCCTCCCTGGGAAGACGTAAGCCACTGACCCTCAGGGGATGAGTGTCTTCAAGACATTCCACCTACTCAAGCCTGAGGGACTGGTTACAAGATGCCCTGGCTTCCTTCCCAGCATGCTCTCTACCCCGTGCAATGTCATGCTTTATACGTAGAGATGTATCATCTATTCCCCACCCCATCATCATTTAATTCATGACTTTTATGATGTTTAGTTTTACAATGGATTTTGTGGTGATTTGACAGAGAAGTCCCAGGTAGTCAGGCATTTGAATACTTGGTCTTCAATGGGTGGTGATGTTTGGGTCGGTTTAGGAGGTGTGGCCTTGCTGGAGGAAGTGTGTCACTGGGGGTGAGCTTGGAGGCTTCAAAAGCCCTGTGCCTTTCCCATTCACTCTCTGCTTCCCGCTTGTGGTTCAAGGCATAAGTTCTTGGCTCCCAGCTCCAGCTGCCATGCCTGCGTTCCACCATGGGGATGGATTGGAAGCCCCGATAAACTCACCCTTCTCTAAGTTGCTTTGGTCATGCTTCTATACCACAGCAGCACAAGTTGTAACAAAACAAAACAGGATAAAGATGCCAGGAAACCCTTGGAAGTAAAGAGGCTGGGGAAGCTGGAACACAGCTTTATACTATGGGTATCATGGTCTCCAAAGCACACGAAAGTCTGCGAGTTTCTTTATGTGCTTTTTAAGAAATAGTAGAAGCTTGCAGAAGTACAAAATATAGCACAGTCTCACTTTACTTAACAAGAGTATCACCAAGAAGTTGTGGAAATGTCAAAACAAATCCTGTGCTGTGCTGGATACAGAAACAGGCTCTGCAAACTTCATTTGGGAAGTCATATTTAATTTCCGGGCTACTTTGCAGTTCTTGAGGCTGTGGTCCTGGGGCACCTGACTGGGAAATCCTCGTCTATGAGGAAGGCTGGGAGGAGAAATGAAACATTCGGGCTGAAGTCTCTCCCTTTTATATCAGCACTGGCGGAACTCTCCCCACAACCCTTTCCCAGACGCAGTTGCGTGCCGAGAGGAGGAAGGAAGAGAAACACCATTCAGTTGATTACCTCCTCTCTGAGCTGCGCTGGGAAGGGGCAGACACTGCGGTGTTTGGCAATGAGAGCTGAACTGAATAGCATCTGCTCTCTTGCTGGACTTCACCTGATATGGTTTACACTTCCACATCGTAGTCCACCATTGAAGGAAGTCAGGACAGGAACTCAAATGGGGCAGGAGCCTGAAGGCAGGAGCTGACACAGAGACCAAGGAGGGGTGCTGCTCACTGGCTTGCTCAACCTGCTTTCTTATAGAACCCAGAACCACTGGCCCAGGGGAGGCACCACTCATGATGGGCTGGACCCTTCCCCACAGATCACTAATTAGGAAAATGCCCTACAGGTTTGCCTAAAGCCTGTTTTAGGGACATTCTCTCAATTGAGGTTCCCTCCTCTCAGATGGTTCTAGCTTGTATTGAGTTGGTAGAAAACTAGCCAGAACAGTGCCTTTTCACGGGGCCTCGGAAGGTTTTATTCTAAATGGAGGCATGATGGAATTTTCAGGTAGAATCAGGGTCCTGGAGGAAAGGTGTTTCCGAGTCGTGGTACATGAGGTCTCAACTTCCACTGTGCCGAAAGCCATGACTGGGGTGGTGTGCTGCCGTGTCTGGGGTGTGCTGCCGTGTCTGGGGTGTGCTGCCAGTGAAGTCTTGCGTGAGACAGTCTCTCTTCCTCAGTGTGGGAAGTCCCTTCACTTCTCAGGCTGTATCCTTTGGTGACCGTGCCTCTGGGTTGAGGAAAACTTTGATGTTGCCGGAAGCCTCTACAGTTTGGACTGTTGGGATGCCTGCTTGTTTTCTGGGCCGAAGCGGCACTAAAGCTGTGCTGGGGATCATGTTATCCCTGTTTGCATCAGGGTCACATCAACCTCTGTACCATCAGCCTCTGGAATCTCAGTGCCCTGGTTGGACATTCTGGGTCCTGCGTACATTGTGTCTGAGGTGTTCTCCCCTAAGGGGCCCTGGATGCAGAAATTATATTCACAGCCAGGGAATTTATTTATAATTTACTACAGATGGCCAGTGCTTTTTTTTTTTTTAAAGCAGCTTTCCTTCTTCCTTTGCATTTTCCCACACCCACTCCCACTTACAGTTGGCAGCCTTCCCAGTACCTTCTCACCACTGGGGACTTATATTAATAGTCAGATTTTGGTGGCAGGGGCCTGGTGGCACAGGGAGGGGAGAGAGTGAGCAAATATAAGCAAGAGAGAGTACGAGTTCCCAACTGGATTACCTGACCCCTGTTTTCTGTAATTATTAATGTTATACCTCTGATTCTTTACACTTATGAATTAATGTTAGGTAGAAATCAGTCTTGTGGACAGGAGGAAGAATCCACATTCCTTGGCTGCGATAGGACTTGGTCGAGAGAGGGCAGCTCTCAAGGATATGAGCTGTAGTCATAGCCTCTACAGAGAAGCAGTCAGGGATGCAGGATGGAGGTGAGAAGCTGAGAGACAGAGAGAGAGACAGAGAGAGACAGAAAGATAGACAGAGAGAGAGACAGAGAGAGATAGACAGAGAGAGACAGAGACAGACAGAGAGAGACAGAGACAGAGAGACAGAGAGAGACAGAGACAGAGATACAGAGAGAGACAGAGACAGAGATACAGAGAGAGACAGAGAGAGAGAGAGGAGAAGGCATGGGCTTGTGGAACTGGCCAGGTCTTGGCTGGAACACCCACTCGATGAATGACAAGCTGTCTTGGGCAATTTATCCAACATCTCCAAGCTTTAGCCACTGCCACCTTATTGGTAAAATGAACTCACAAAAAATTTTATGATAACCAAATAGAATGATATATGTGAAGGTATTTGCTGTCATATACAAGACACTTAATAAGTAGCGTTTTATTTTTCCTTTCATTAGGAAAGAATGAGAAGAGAAGCCAGTGACATGAAAATCCCCATGCACTGTTAATACAGCTCCCATTTTTCTTCTCCACAATATTTTCATAATGCTTTAAGCCATATGTGTAATTGTTTCAACATTTAATTTTCCACTGAATTATTTAATTACATTTATGACAAGCATGTATTATTTTGAGCATGTTAGTGGAGCCATTAGCTTATTCTAATGGATTTACAATGGAGCCAGACACTCTTTCAATGCTGATTTTGTGTTGATAGGAAGCTATGTTGCCTGCTGTGGATTTATCTTGCTCCAACCATAGTTTAATCAAATGGAATTCTTTTAAAGTCTAGATAAGGGTCCCCCCAGAGGAAAGGAGCAAGAAGGGTCGCTATGGAAACCATATTTAAGCCTGAACATTTATCAGGCCGGCAGCTCCTCCTTTAGCCCTCCAGGGTAGCGTAGCAGAAAACGCTTGGTGGGTTTGTTGCCTTTAGGGGAGAGGGGAGCTACATAGCAGAGGAGGAGTAATGTGCTTAGATGTTTCTTTTCCAGGAGAAAGCGCTCCCTGTGCACATCTGGAGCCCGTCATTTCTCTGCTCCCAGATGGGTCTGCAGCCCACACTTCTGTGGAGACCTGCTGCCTGCCCCAGTTTTCACTGCCTTCAAAGGGATTTCTTTCTCAGCAAGGCAATAACACTGACTGCCAGCCCTTCCTCAGTTAGTGCTTCAAGACTAGACAGGCTGATGGATGCTGGGTCTCCCAGTTAGTGCGCTCAGATTTTTTTGGACATCCAAAGTGGCACTGAATCAAACACCCTTTTCAACACCTTTGTTCTCCCTCAGCTCCTTGAGTCTAGGCTATTCTTTGACGTATAAGCAGGCTTTGAAATGAGCCATGTCACTCCCTAACAGTCTCCCTACCCTGTAATTTGTCCCCTGTTAAATTGTCAAGATTCTCATTTATTTACTGGGGAGTAGAGATGAGGCTTGCTCATGAGTGCTAACTGCAAGGAGGTTTCTGAGCACAGGCGGTGGCAGACAGAAAATGTGTTGGCAGGGGCTGGGCCCCACCTACTGCTGCTTGAGTTGCAAAGCAAGGCTTCTGGAAGGCTGAGTCCCCACTCATAAGATGCTGAAAATGTCACAAGGTGAGGTCTACCATGACAGTTTAAGTACTAGACCAGGATTGTGATACTACAGTTCCCTTTCTTTCTCTGTAAGTTTCTGGCTGTCAGGAACTGGCTTTGCCCTACCATGCACCCACTGGCAGGATTTGACTCTTTGCCCAGGCCCAAAGGCAAAGAGGCTAATTGCTTTTGCCACTCGAAATGTATGAGCCCCAAACCAACTGGTGCTCCAGAGCTATGTTGAGTTTCTCAGGTATTTGTTACAATGACATCCTTCAACTGTCTAGAGGCGCCGGTTCTCCCAGTGTGTCTGGTACAGATACTGGGCTTGCACGAAGCTCAATGGAGATGCTGGTGGCCCTGCAGGCTGGGCGAGGATACTGTACCCCCAGTACTAAACAGTTTCCACAGTTCCCATTGAGCCAGCACACCAGAGAGCTTACAGGATGAGCAAAATAAAGAGACAACAGAAAGGCAGTTTGCATCAGGCTAAAGCTTCCAGGATACAGTCTGGTGAGTCCAGCCATTCTGCCGACAAATAGCCAGGGACCGTATGGCAAGAAGTCAGTTGGAAAATGATGCTTGGCTCTTCTAAAATAAGATTTCTCTTTCTTTTCCTTTTGAGGAGCGGGGAGAAAAGGTCAAAGTATTCTTCTGCCTTGTCGAAAAGCAGAGAAGAAATACTGGCCCAGAAGCCTCAGGTTCAAAGCCAGCAGTGAGGCCAGGATGTGTGGGGAGGACCATGGGGAGATGGTGAGCTGCCTTGAGAAGGGAACTCAGACACCAGGAAATAAAGCCAGGAGCTCCTGGGATGACCTTGGTATGACTATTCTCTACACTCATCTACTTCCAAAATTATTTGGGGATGGGTTGTTTGTACCCAGACCAATCTTGGCATAAGGTAGGTCCTGGGTGTTCTGTCACAGCCTGAGTCTGACCCGAGGCCTGAGGTGGGTGTGAAGGTGAGGAAGAGAAGACGCCATCATCTGGTACTAGAGACACTCACATACTAACATCATAAGGTTAGGGGTGCATGTGTGTGCGTGCGCACGCTGGTGTGGGGAGCTGGTCGTGACCCGTTATTCCTTTCGTAAATTCTCCAGGGCCTCTAGGTGCCACTTCTAACAACACATAACTATTGTTAGTTCTCCTGTGGAACACCCAGAGCTTCTATTTATTGTTGGCTTTTCTAGTTACAGCTTTGGACCCACTGAAGGAGCCTGACCTTAGGGCTGATTTACTGGATCTGCCGTCGCCTAGATCTGCGTGGATGTCTGCAGTGCATACATTGACATCTGTGCTCTCCACTCCGGGCCCCATCTCACTGTTCCTTCGTAAGACGAAATGGTCCCTCTGTGGGCTTAGGCAATATGTCTGGCTTAGCTGAGGCCGCTGTCCCTGTTATCATTTGTCACTGACCTCTGATGGGGAGGTGGAACAAAGTCCTGGCCTTGTTCTTTTCTCACGCTGCTCTGAGGGGAGGCATGCCAGATCTAGGTTTGGTAAGAGGCCTCTGAGGGTCGTGTCCATTAGTTAAAGGAGTAATTCATATTTAGAACAGGTTGTTTGGCTGGAAAAATGGACAAGCACCTCCCACGACAGACTACAGCAGTGTGAGCTGTGTGGGGGTCATGCTCCGTGTACTTGTGGTCTTATGGGACTGACAGCACACATACAAGAACAGGCCACATAACACAGCAGGTTGAAGGGCTAAGTTTACTGCAGGGTTAGGAATTCTGTGTTGCTTGGATATACATTAGTGAGACTATCTCCATCCTCCCCCCTTTTTTTTTGAGACACCGTTTCTCTCTATAGGTCCTGGCTGTCCTGGAACTCCATATGTGGATCAGGTTGGTCTTGAACTTACAGAGATCTGCTTGCCTCTGTCTCCCAGATAGACTGTGTAGAACCCAAACTTCCAAAGATTCCCTAAAGTAAAGAACTGGGTTCCGTGACAGCAGAGAGAAATGCAATCACTTAACTGTAAGGATGAGTGATGGTGAAGAGGTGAACGGCTGCACGCAGTGTCCTTCATGGAGGGAATGGCCAACTTCAAGGCAGACCTGGAGGAAACCCTTATGGAGAAAGGAGGCCAGTTCAGACTCTAGCAGGCTCAGCGGTGGGGGAAAGCATCCTACAGGCTGTCTCATGCTTTACCAGTGACTGATGAGGCTGTCTGGATAACCTCCACATGCTTCTCTGAGTTTCAAACTGTAGACTCTCCCTCCACTAAAGAAGCAACCTGAGGGACCCTGGGGCCCCGTCATCTCCTGTGGGTGCTCTACAAAGCTAAAGCCACCTTGGTCAGAGACATGGATTGAAGTTGTGTTTGGAGGGCCATGTGGAACTCTGACTTTAGGGCACATTAGAGTGTAGACCCAGGTTACTTCATTCCACCTGAGACGTTCCTCTTCCCTGCAGTGTATCTACTTGCTGTCGGAAGCTGCTATGGGTTCCTGGTTCCTCTCACCTTCCCTTCCATGCTCCCTCATTGGCCAAATTACACTTTCATCTCTGAACGTTTATCACATCAAGACTTTGTGTTGGTTTGAACTCCTTTGTGATCACATCACGTGATTCTGGGTAATGCAATGGAGCTACCTGTTTGCCCGAGAGAACACACACACACACACACACACACACACACACACACACACACACACACATATACATACATACATACGCACATACACATTTACATACATACATACATACGCACATACACATTTACATACATACATATTCACATGCACACATATACGCACATACACATACATACACACCAAGTCACCCATGATCTAGGAAAACTGTGGCCTCCTGGTACTTACCTTCCCCACCCGCAAGAGTTCCCTTTCAAGCTAATGTCCAAGCCTCTCTCCTTGTCCCCTTTTGTCAGCTTTGTGGATGAAGACAGCGCAAGTAGGGCTTGATGAGCTTGCGCGCTTTGCAATCCATAGTCAGAGGAACCAATAAATGTTTTAACTCTCTGCTGTTTATTTTTTACTTCTCTATTGTTATTGAAAGTCTTAAGTCTTTTGAACAAGGGACCCTGCTTTTTGATTGGGTGCCACAAATTCTGTGATTGGTCCTGAGACTGGGTTCCTGCTCTGCTGCACGATGCACTCAGTCCCCTCATTGGTGGAACCTGGCCTGTCTGATCCTTGTGTGTCTGAGTTACAGTAACTTCCTTTTTAAACTTTTCATTGATTCTTTGTGAATTTCACATCATGCCTCTCAAACCCATTCATCTCCCCATCCCTTTGCATCTGCCCTTGCAACCTCCCGCACCCAAGGTAAAATAAAATTTAAAAAAAAAAGAAAGAAAACCAATATCTTGCCATGGAAGCTGTACTGTGACACAGGGAGTCACATAGTGCACCCTTTGGTCCAAACGTCTTACTTGCAAGTGTTCATTGCAAGAAGTCATTGGTCTGGTTTGAGGCCTCTGGTTTCTGCTACACTGTTGATGCTGGGCCCTCACTAGGACTTCTCTTGCATATTATGCTGTTGCCCATGTCATGGAGGTCCTGAAACCTTGGTCCCTTTACATGCTCCAGCAGATCACAGATGGGGTGGATGTCGGGATGGACCAACTCATAACTCTGGTTCTGTGCCTGGGTGGTTGCTGGGTTGGTCAGCCCGCTCTCACTCATCCTCAATATCCGTGTGAGCTCTCCAGCACTGCCCAGGCCAACCCATCCTAGGCGGTTAGCAGCAAAGGGTGGGGCTGGTTCTCCCACTCTCATGCCCTGAGGACTAGCTTACCTGCAGTTACACCACTAGGGCCAGCTCCACTCTGGTGTCCAGAGGAGATGCAGGGGCCACTCTCCCAAGCTCTGCACCTGATGAGAGTCAGGGTCAGCTCTTGCTCTGGTGATCTCAGGACCAGCTCTGCCACCTGCCACAGTCAATGAGAGGTGGGTGGGGCATCTCCCCCTCACTCGTGACACTGTGAGGCAGATGAGGGGTGGGGACATTCTTAGTACTGGTTCAGCTCCTGAATCCCCCACCCCTCTCACTTCACCCCATCTGGAATACTGCAGCCTGTGAGGTGCTGGGCCAGCTCATGAGCTCAGGGCCAGTTCTCCCAGCTGCCACAGCTGGTGAAAGTCCGGGCAGGGGTGGAGGGCATTGCCCCCTCACTGAGACATGGCACAGGGGGCAAGGTTGGATCTCCCATGTTTACATTCTTGAGACAGCTCACACCGTTGCCCCTGTCAATGGGGTCAACTCCCCTGTGCTGCCCAACCGAGAAACAGGAGGGCCTCTTCTCCCTAGTGCTGCAGTTGGTAAGGGGGTGGGTCAGTGCTCTTGCCTGCTGTGGATGGTGAGGGGTGAGGGGGGAAGGGCATCTTTCCTTCGCCCACACCACCACTTGGCAGATGAGGGGGGCAGAACTAAGTCTACTCTCACACCCTCAAGGCCAGCTGGCTCTCACACCTGCCAACAGGCTCAGCTCTGTTGTGCTGCCCAGGTGAGGTGCAGGACCTGCTCTCTCAAGTGCTGTGGCAGATGAGGGGCAGGGCCAGCTCTCCTTAGTGTTTTAGCCAGTGGTGGGGCCAACACTGTGCAGCTCTATGGTCTCCGCCTTTGGCCTTTGGTGGTAACAGGAACCAAAGGTAACAACACATACCAGAGCTGTGTCAGGGCCATGCATGGGCGCAGACATGCCCCTTGGTTGCAGCCTAGGCCCAGACATCACCACGACACTGGGTGACAAGCAGGCCACTCACCTCAGCCCACTCCTCACTGCCTTCACCTCTTCAGATCTGTCTCCAGAGAACATGAACCCTTGGGTCTCTCTCTTTTATATCCCACCTGACTTTTGCTAACCATAGCAGAGCACCACCAGGCTGGTACTGTCTCTGCTGGCCCAGGCCAGAGAGCCCAGGCTGGCATGTGGATCTTCATCTTCTGCCCAGTCTCTACCCACAATGCAGTTTCTGACAAACAACGATTTCACTTCCTTCCCCAGCAGCCCATGGTTATAAAATACTTGGAATAAACAACAGGTGACTTCCAGTCACTCAGATCCAAAGCTTCCACACACGCATTTCGTTAAGGACAGATTTCCTGCCTCCCTGCTCATGAGGACAAGGATGACGGACAGTGCTTTCCAGATGTGTCTCTGAGAAGATCGTGAAGATGAGCTGCCTCTTTCTCAACTGCTCAGTCTGTAGGAGCAGCTGATTTGTGGGGAAGCAGTGTGGTGTGTGGATCGTTAAAGGCCAACAGGGCCACTGAAGGGAGCGAGGAGACCTTTCTGCTTCCTGTGCTCACACACTAGTGGCCGTAAACTATGTTTCACTCACGGTTTAATTTGTGTGGAATTTCAGAATTAAGCCCTGAGCAAGACAGGTAAATAAAGTGTCATCTTTCAGATCACCTCAGATGATTGCCAAGGTCTGCGTTTGCTCTCTTGGGCAGTACGGCTGCATTTTTCTGCTTAAGCACAGATCTAGTGTCACAGCTTCCTGTTTTATGATGGCCAAGTGCCTAGGTGACAGCATCTGAGCCTCTTTGCATGGCCTTCTCTCTGTGTACATTGTATGCCCTCTGTGCTTGGCATATGATGGGCCATCCTCCAACAACAATCGGTTCCTCTGGGATACTTTCCTTTTTTTTTTTTTTTTTTTTTTTTTTTTTTTTTTGGATTTTTCGAGGCAGGGTTTCTCTGCAGCTTTTGGTTCCTGTCCTGGAACTCCCTACTTTTCTTAATTTGACTCACAGACTCATCGGGAATGCCACTGTTCTCTCCGGAATGCAAGCCACACAGACCACGCTCCCCTTCTCTGGTGGCTTCCCGCTTACCTGTGCAATTCAATTTCTTTCAAAGTGTAAGTTGACCTTTGAGGCTCTAAACACCTTACAGGAGGAAACTGTGCCGTCCAGCATTAAATACGGATACCTGAAGAGTAAGTGTTTGCCAGGAGCTTCTAAATGCTAGGCTTTCAAGCTCATATTTCAGCTACTTCCCGGAGAGTAGAGAGACTGAACCGAAAAGCCACAAGGAAGTTTCAGAATGACAAGTGGCCAAGTAAAGAGCAGTTATGTAAGGAAGTGAGTACTAAGAATTGTTTTTCTCCCGGTGGTAAAGTCTCACCAATTGTTTTTCAAGATGTGTTTTTAGAAGAATCTAGCACCTGTGAACCTTCTATGCATCCATGCAGCTTGTGCACCAGAGATGGCAGATAATGGCCCAGGACACTGTCAAACATAGCCCAACACGAAACCATAAACCTGCTAAAAACAATGAGAAATTTTTGCAACTCAGTTGCGGTGACTTTGTGGACAACACCACAGTGTTGCAGGGCGAAGAGATTGGACGCCCCTGCCAGTCTTTGCTGTTACCCCTGTGCTGTGGCTCATCCTCAACCCAGACCAGAGAAAGAGGGTGCCGGAGAAAAGATCAAAATCAAACATCTGAAGCATGGTTCTACTCAATGCATATCATTTTAAACACTGTTAGAGAGTTGAGAAGTTGTAAATCAAACCATAATAATTTATATGGATGTCTCTTGCAGGCTCCTGGGGTAATCTGGCTCCTCTGACCTCACAAGTCCACCAATGATTTGCCTGCACCTCTCTCTCTGAAAACTGCACTCTCAGGAACATATACCAAAGAACAAAACCCCTATAATAGCAAAACAAGCAAGCAAGCAAACAACAAGAAGAAGCCTAAGACACTTTCCCCGTCTGTTCTTAGACCAGTTAGCAATAAAATAGGCTGTAGAGAACCCGGGTGAAATACCACCATCGCCCAGCTTCGACCCAGTTAGTAAGGAAGTCAATTGAACTGTCTGGTGCTGCTGAGCAGTGCAGCGGCCCCAGGAACTGTAATCTGTGTGGACCAGAGGAAAAGCCCTGCCGCACAGGCCTGTGCATGTCACAGCGTGGCCCTCAGGAACATAAGCAAGTAACATCTATCCTAGATTTAAAGGGCAGTTCAAAGCCTGTATGGCTATGATATAAACTAAAATAATAACAATAATTTTAGAATGTGTATAATTGATTGAGAAGATGAAGGTCAGCCAGAATGGGAGAGTGGATGAAGGGTTATGGGGATGCTGGTATGGTCAAAATACAAAATACACTATAAATGTATAAAATGTCATAATGAGACCCATTATTGCATATAATTAACACATGGTGGTACATCATTAAAAAGTATGAATGAGGTGTACCGGTCAGCATGGCTGGGTCTCCGATCTGCTTACTAGGTCTGTGATGTGAGTACAGCTTTCCTGTGCCCCAGGTAGCTTCTGGTCTATCCTGCCAGCTCCATTAGCCATCTTCATTAGCATCACCAACCGAGCGCGAGCCCGTGTGTGTGTGTGTGTGTGTGTGTGCGCGCGCGCGTGTGTGTGTGTGTGTGTGTGCGCGCGCGCGTGTGTGTGTGTGTGTGTGTGTGTGCGCGCGTGTGTGTGCCGTTTATCTCCTGAAAGAGATTATCATGTGTCCTGTGACTCACAGTCCTCCTCTAGCACAGTCCAGACAGCCATCGTCTCCTACTCGTCGGATTCTTCTGAAATCCTGGAAAGACTACAGAACATTTTCGGTGCCTGCAAAACGAAGCTGCAAGCATTAGCGACATTATGTTTCCCATGACATACATCTCATTGCCTTACGTTGACACATAAAATTTGTTTGAATCACTAGCTTTTCTATCCTTCCTAGGATATGATGAGGACAAGCAGGATCCTAGGACAAGTAAGCAAAAAAGGAAGAAACTAATGATGCCATCCCAGGCTTTTTTGCTGGGGAAAGGGGCTTGTTCCTCCTCCCTCCCTCCCTCCCTGCCTCCCTCCCTGCCTCCCTCCCTGCCTCCCTCCCTGCCTCCCTCCCTCCCTCCCTCCCTGTCATGTCTTAAAAGGGGATAGAATTGATTGCCCTCTTTGAACATGTGTGTGTTGTGTGAGGAACCAGTATTTGCTGTTCAGTAGTAGCACATGCCATCAGCCCAAGAAACACCTGTGCAACAAATCAAATCTTCTAAACTAGCAAGCCATTCCAGGAAAAACACTCACTCTGTTTCAGTTAATGAAAACTGCTCTCGTACAACATATTTGATCATGTTCCCTCCTCTCCCACACCTCCCCCAGGTCCCCACACCTTTCTATTACTCAACCTGATGTTCCCTCTCTTTCAAAAACAATAATAAAAACAAACAATAAAGAAATCACTAAGGCAAACATTCCAAAACAAAACCAAAAAGTACATAAAGCAAAACAAAATTAAAAGTATGGAGTTTGTTTTGCACTGGCTAAGAGCTCCTGGCCATGGGGCCCGCCCTGAACTGTGGTTACTCCAGTGACACTTGACACTCCATTGGAAAAGACTGATTTGATCCCTTGCTAACAGGTATCAGTTGCAGATGGTTTCTTAGTTAGGGGTGGGATATCATGTCCTCTTCCCCCTCTCAGTGCTGGGACCCTTTGTGGCTTGAACCTGGGCAAGCCTTGTGCATACTACCACAATCTCTGTAAGTTCATGTCTTGTTGTCTTTGGAAGACACTGTTCCCTTGCAGTTATCCATTACCTCTAGATGCTACAACCTTTTTGCCCCACTTCGACATAGATCCCTAAGCCTTGAGGGGAGGGTTTATATCAAGAAATACTATTTAGTACCAAGTGCTCCAAATTCTCCCCTTCTCTGTCTTGGAAATAGCCTAAATGTCCATTAATTGAGGAATGAATAAAAAAATGGGGTACATTTACACAACAGAATATCATCCAGCTGTTAAGAAAAATGGAATTTGCTGGTAAACAGTTGGCGATAGAAAAAAATTATCCTGAGTGAAGTATCTCAGACCCCCAAAGACAATATTTTATGTTTTCTCTTGTATGTGGATGTTAGCATGTAAACTTTCAATATCTGTGCCACAATCTAAATAACTACAGAGGTTAGGTCCCCAGTCAAGAACCATGATGGAGTAGAGAATCTCCCAAGGAAGGGGAAATAAAATATAGTATTACAGAGAAATAAAAGAAAAACTGTATAGGATGACTAAATGGGGGAAGGGATGGAAGAGAAGGGTAAAGGAGGGAGTATGGGGAGGGACAACTAACACTGAAGGCCATTTGAAGAACCATGTGAGAACCTACTACTATAGAAACTTCCTAATATATCCATATCTATATCCATATTCCATATCTATATCTATATAAATCTATCTATCTATCTATCTATCTATCTATCTATCTATCTATCTATCTATCTATCTATCTATCTATCTGAAAGAAATCTAAATAGAAAGAAAGTTAAATAGAAATCTAAATATAATCATCAAGTAATAGGGGAGATAATTCCTTAACTGGACAATTTATGCCACCAACTAAAACCTCCAGTGCCAAGAAGGGTTATAGTTTGTTGAGTTGTTGGCCAATGGAATCCACCTCTTCTAACATCACAGGCTATTACCAAAGCTATCGTTTTCTCTCTACAATCTGATGATAAGGCCTTATTACTAACAACAACACTTACTTATGTCATCGAACACAGAGAACTGGAACTGGTGCCTGACTAGAGCTTTACCTCCTACTGACTAGTGTTCATGGTACTGGAAGGTTCTCTGCACACTACTGGGGGGATAGGTAATCATCATTATTACCCAGCAACAAACACTGTCATCTAGTATAGTGATATCTGACAGAACATTAAGATATAGTATATTCAAGGAACTAACTAAAATAAAAGAGTCAAGTAAACAAATTGTAGTCGGACATTTCTTTCCTGCTTGCCTGCTCCCAAACACCCAGCAGGAGCTTCCCAAATAAAAGACTCAGAGGTTTAATATAAATTATAAATGCTCTGCTGATAGCTCAGGCTTATTACTAACTAGCTCTTACATTTTAAGTTAACCCATATTCCTTATTTATGTTTTGCCATGTTGATATGTTTATTAGTTAGCTTGGCACATTTATTTTCTGTTCCCTCTGTGTCTGGTGACTCATGACTCCACCCTTTTCCTTCCAATCATCCTTAGTTTGGTCACCCTACCTATACTTCCTTCCTGACTACTGGTCGTCAGTCAGCATTTTATTAAACCAATTCTAGTGACAAATCTTTGCAGTGTACAAGAGGATTATTCCACAGCAACAAATGACCCAATTAAAAAGTGGGCTTGTGGTCTGAACAAAGTATTCTCCAGAGAAGAAAAGAAAATGGCTGAGAGATACCTCAAAAATATTCAGCATCCTTAGCAATTAAAGAAATGCAAATTAAAATAACGGTGAGATTTTTATCTCCCTGCAGTCAGAATAGCTCAGATCAACAAAACCACTGACAACAAATGCTTGTGAAGACATGGGGAAAAGGGACCCCTCATTGACTGTTGTTGGGGCTGTAAACTGTTGCAGTTGCTCTGGAAGTCAATGTAGAGAGTATTCAAAAAGTTAAAAAATAAATCTACCATGTGACGCAGCTGCACATGCTTGGTATGTGCCCAAAGGACTTGATGTCCTATACCACCGACACTTCCTCAGCCATGTTTGTCATCCTACGCCACCAAGACTTCCTCAGCCATGTTTGTCATCCTACGCCACCAAGACTTCCTCAGCCATGCTTGCTGCTGTTCTCTTCACAATAGCTAGGAAGTGGAAGCAACTTACATGTCCTTCAACTGATGAATGGTTAATGAAAATGTTGTATATTTGCAGAGCAGAATACTATTCAGCAGTAAAGAAAAATGAAATTGGGAAATTTGCAGGTAAATGTATATGACTTGAAAATATTATATTTTCAAGACTTAGAAAGACAGGCATCACATGTTCTCTCTCATTGAAGGCCCCTCGCTCCAAATCATCAAATGTGAGTGCACAGCATGGAGAAAGCACAGGAAGCAGTGAAGTCAAAGGGGCCATGACAGGCCAGGGGGCTCTAGAGAGGGGTAGTAGGAACACAGCTGCTATCAAAAGGGAAATGGGAAAAATGGGGAAGGGAGCTGTAACTGGGGAGAGGGAATGGAGGTCAATACAGAAGGAAGGAGGTGGGACAAATAACACCAAGATTGTTTGACAAAGCCTTAAGGGACCATATTATTTTATATTTACCTAAACTTATATAACATATATAATATAAAATATAATATAACATTATACACACACATATATAAAATAAAGTTATGCCGCTTAGGTTAACAATGCTCCCCTCCAAAGGAGTACCTAACAAAATGCTAGTGGCAAGCATAAGAAATAACCAAATTGTTGTTGATCAGGGAAGTCCAAGGGACTCCTAAAACAATATAGAATATTACTGTTGTCCTTATCTGCCTCCCAGAGGTTGAAGGAATGCTTCTATTGCTGAAGACATTGCACACTTAGGCCCATGACTCTAATAAGTGCAGCTGTATCTAAACTAAAACCTCCTTCCTGGGGTCTGCCTTCCATATTACTAGAACATACTATGTAAGCTTCCACAGTATGGAAGTCACCAATGGTCATACCCCACTGGGATGCCTGTGAACCACAACCATGTCCAGTATGGCAAGACAGACCATGGCAAAGTACAACAGTGGCATTCATAGTTTGGCAGTAACCAACGGTTGTGTAATTGGACTTAAGACCCACTCAACAGGAGGGAAATCATGACTGGTACTAGAAACAGCAGAAGACCTGGGGATAGTGAAGTCATAGACTTTAGAGCAGGGGTTCTCAACCTGTAGTTCACAACCCCTTTGGGGTTGAGTGACCCTTTCACAGATACATTATGATTCATAACAGTAGCAAAAATATAGTTCTGAAGTAGCAACGGAAATAATTCTGTGATGGAAGTCACCACGACATCGCATGAGGAACTGGATTGAAGTCTTTGCAGCATTAGGAAGGCTGAGAACCACTCCTTTACCACGACTACACTTGCTTTACTGGGCCAGCATGATTCCTAACTGCATTCTAAAGCTATCCTTGTACCACAGATAAGTGTAGTTCTCACCTCTCATCAAAGAAACTTGAGACCCTTAAGGGAAACTACAACCGGATAAAACATAGAAATCAGTGGATCAGGGATCGTACAACCTCAGCACAATTCCTGTACCTAAGACAAAGGGAGCAAACATTGGAGAAGAGGGGAGGGAAGGTTGTAAGGCCCTACACAAAGAATTACAGGAACCTAATGGCTGTTGAGAGAGGGAGAATTAGCCTCTTTCAGAGATAACCTCCCTAATTGGTTAGGCAATACAAAGTCGGCCCTGAAACCACATGAAGACAAACATCAATGGATTCAACAAGTTGCATGTGTGTGTGTGTGTGTGTGTGTAACAATAACTAAGAAAAAGAGGTTATCAACTTGAGGAAAGGGAGGGCACAGAAGGGATAGAGGGGAGGAAAAGAAGGTGGAAATGATGTGATTATATTTTAATTAAAATACATTTGAAAAAGGAATGATCAGAGCAGGCTGAGGGCTGCAGTAAGGCAGACACGAACCCCATGCTTAAGGCTGTAAGTTTAGTTTGCTGAATGAATAAGTGAAATAAAGCTGGTCCTGACTGTATGGCTATCCAGAGGACTTTTAATTCTCTACAGACTGCTGCTTTCTGTCTCCATCTCTCTCTCTCTCTTTTGTGCTTACTGAGTGCCAGAAACATAAAAGCAATTCTAAGCACGACCTGGGATGTTAGACACCTCTATTTGTGGCAAATGTCTTTGGCTTCTGGGGGTTTGGCTCAGAGTATTCTAGCTCCAAGACCAGAAGGGTTGGAACAGTCATATTTTGACTAGAATTCTTCCTACCCTTTTAAGGAAGAGGGAAGCTTCAGTTTCACCCTTTTCTCTTTCCTGATCTCTCTCCTGATTTTCACCTCTTCCAGCTTCCCCAAATCATCTTAGTTTTGGAGGTTGCTGCACCAACCTTTTGATAATTCCTGTTGAATGCCATGTGTGGCTCACACAGTGCACGATGGTATTCCTGGCTTCATGTGGAGAGAACTCGTTCACTTTAAAGTGAGTTTATGTTCAGAAGATTGTTGTTTTCCTTTCAGGCAGTTCCACTTTATGTGACAAAGACAAAAAGCAGGCCAAAATGACTTAAGGTTTCAGGACAGGACCTGAAAGTGGGCTAACAGACTCTCCTTTGGTCAGTGTGATAGCTGTGCTTGACTTCGGTGTTGTCTCAGAGACATGCTTATTAGCTACAGAGAAATAGTAAACTAGAGAAATGAAGGCATAGAGCCGAGAACAGAAGGAAAAGCATTCAGTGAGCCTAGTACTTAGCTGGCAGGGCCGTGTGTGAGCACCTCAGTGTCCATCGTAGTTATTTCTGCCATTGCAGGATGGCGCACTTTATACTTAGTAGCTGGAAAAGGGAATGAATAGTTACCAATGTCTGTAATTCACCAGACACTGTACTGAACACCCTGTTTTTACCCTTGTAAAAAACACTTTGAGGTAAGAACTTTCAAGTCTAGAAAACTGAAGTGCTTAGAAACCACTCATAACTTTCTTGTGATCTTTAACATATTAACATATTTAAATTATTATTATTATTTGTATGTGTGCGTGTATGCATGTGATATGTGAGTGAATGTCCCTCCGTGTGGAGGTCAGAGGACAGATTATGAGAGTTGGCGCCCTCCTTCCACTGAGGGATCTTGGAATTGAACATAGGAGGACCA